>NW_012136080.1:16376613-16378134 GCF_000956105.1 Propithecus coquereli
TTTCTCCTATTTTCTGGAAGAGGTTGTATAGAATTGGTGTTAATTCTTTTTTAAATGTTTGGTCGAATTCTCCAGTGAAATTCTCCATAACAGTGTTGTTGGAGGAGTTTCTAAATTACAAATTCAATTTCCTCAATAGTTATAGGGCTTACTTCAAATTATCTATTCTATATTGAATGAGTTGTAGTACGTTGTGTTTTTCAAAGAATTGGTCCATTTTGTCTAAGTTGACAAATTTATGTGTGTAAAGTTGTTTGTAGTATCCTTTTGAAATCTGCAGGATTTGTAATGATACCTGCTGGTTCACTCTTGATTTTGATAATTTATGTTTTCTCTTTTTTTGGTCAGATTTGTTGGAGTTTTGTCAATTTTATAAATCTTTTCAAAGAAACAGTTCCTTATTTTATTGATTTTCTCTATTGCTTTTTTGTGTTTTCTTTCATTTTGTTGTGTGTATTTTTCCTTCATTTTACTTGTTTGAGTTTATCTTGCTCTTCTTTTTCTAGGCTTTTGAGGTGGGAGCTTAGATTATTGATTTTTTAGTGTATACATTTAATGCTGTAAATTTCCCTCTCAGCACTACTTTAGCTGTGTCCCATAAATTTTGATGTGTTGTATTTTTATTTAGTTCAATGTATTAGTGTATTTCCATTGAGACTTCCTCTTTGACCCATGAGTTATTTAGAAGTGTGTTGCAAAGTTTCTTTTTTTAAAATTTTTTTTATTTCAGCATATTATAGGGGTACAGATGTTTAGGTTAGGTATATCGCCTTTGCCCCCCACAAATGTTTGGAGATTTTCCTGTTATCTTTCTATTATTGACTTCTACTTTGATTCCATTGTAGTCAGAGAGAACACTTTGTATGATTTCAGTTTTCTTTGAGGCTTGTGTTATAGTCCATTTATAGGCTATCTCAGTATATGTTCTGTGGACACTTAAAAAGAAGATATATTCTACTTTTGTTGAGTTCTATAAATGTCAATTAAATCCTGTTGTTTGATGGTGTCATCAAAATTTTCTATATCCTATCTGATTTTCTGACTAGTTTCATAAATTGTTAAGAGAGGAATATTGAAATCTTCAACTACAGTTATGAATTTGTTTATTTCTCCTTTTAGTTCTATCAATTTTTGTTTGGCATATTTTGTAGCTCTGTTGTTTAATGCATACACATTTAGAATTGCTGTATATTCTTAGTGAATTGATCCTTTATCATTATATAATGTTACTTTTGGTCTCAATAATTTTCTTTAATCTAAAGTTTACTTTGTCTGACATTAATATAGCCATTCTCCTTTCCTTTGATTAATTTTTGCATACTATATCTTTTTCCATTTTTTTACTTTCAACCTTCCTCTATCATTATATTTGAAATAAATTTTTTGTAGACAGCATATTGATTTGTGTTTTTTAGTGTCCTCTGACAACTTCTGCCTTTCAATTGTTTTGTTTAGGCCATTTACATTTAATATAGTAATTGATATTGTAGTGTTTAGATCTTCTATTCTATTTATTTTGTG
>NW_012136080.1:16379574-16396584 GCF_000956105.1 Propithecus coquereli
TGAGCCACCGCGCCCGGACGGGTTATTCTATTTTAAAGTTCTGATATTTCTGTTTGATTCTTCTCTATCTTCTATTTCTCCACTGTGACTTTTTAATTCTTTGCTTGGGCTTTCTACTTTTTCTTGTGATTCATGTGTGTTCATAATTGACCATATAAACATTTTTATCATGACTGTTTTGAAATATTTGTCAGTGTAAGTCTGTTTGGCTGCTATACTAGAATATCACGTACTAGGTGGCTTATAAACAACAGGCATGTGTTTCTCATAGTGCTGGAGGCTGAGAAGTCCAAAATCAAGATCCTGGCAAGTTTGGTGTTTGGTGAGGGCCCACTTCCTGGTTCACAGAAGGCCATGTCCTTGCTGTGTCCTCATATGATAGAAAGGATGAGGGTGCTCTTTGGAATTCCTTTTATAAAGGCACAAATATCATTCATGAGGGCTCTTCCCTCATGACCTAATCACCTCCCAAAGGCTCCACTTCAAAATATCATCACATTAGAGCTTAAGTTTCAACATATGAATGAGGGGCATAATCATTCAGTCTACAGCCGCCAAATAACGATTGGCGGCTCTGTTGTTTCAGTGGTGGCATCACTTATTTTTTTCATTAAGTTGAAATCTTCCTGGTTCTTGGTATAATGAGTGATTTTTCTATTAAAATCTGGACAATTTTGTATTTGCTCTGAGACTGTGAATCTTATTTCCACCTTCTGTTTTAATTAGCATTTTTCTGATATTGCTTCAGCAAGGGGAAGAAGGGAACCACCTCCTTATTGCCAACTGGGGGTAGAATTCCAGGTTCTCTACTTGTCCTTCACTGGTACCTAAGGGGATTATTGTCTCATTACTGCTGGGTGGGGTGGAAGTTTCAGCTTCCCGGGTAGTCTCCAGTGACACTGCAGTGGAGGTGGCCTCATTACAGCTGAGCAACGGTGAAAGTCCTGACTTTCCACTTAGCCATTTCTGACACCACCCCAGTAGAGCTCCTCATTACTGCCAAGTGAGGATGGACATCCAGGCTCCTCACGTGTTCTGTAGGAGGGTGTTCATTACTGGCCACTGGGGATGACAGCTCCAGCTCTCTACTTAGCCTTCTCTGATATTACTCCAGCCAGGTGTTGGGGTAACACATTGCAAACTCAGGAGGGTGGAAGCCTGGGCTTCCTACACAGCCTTTACTGGCATGAGTAGGGGTGAGGCCACAATTCTTTATTTAGTGTTTATCTGAGTAGAGTGCCTATTGTCTGAAAGTTTTCTGTCTTGCTATGCTGCCCCTTTCCTTGTTCTTTTGTTGGAAAGGGCAACATTTTGTTGGGGCCTTTTTGATTTTTCCCTGTACCAGCTGGCATTTCTGAGTTGCTGTCTTCTTCAGCTCCAAGTTTAGGATAGATGAGGAAAACAACAATAAAGAGCCTTACAACTGTGTCATTCCTCAGGTCTCAAGGTCTCTAGCTCATCTGCCTTCTTCTCTCCAACTTTCAGAGTCTTCTTACATTTGTTTTATATATTATGCCCAAGGGTTTTGAGTTGTACTTAGTGGGAAGAATAGTTAAGAGATTATTATTTATTTTAATCTAAAAAGGTAAGCTTGAGACTGCCAGATCTTGTTATTTAAGAAAAGAATCCAGAATTCCAGGGTTTTGTGTTGAATTTTCAAAATTTTTTTAAAAAGTAATTTAGTTTTATCTGTAAAGCACTGTGTAGACAGGTAGTTTACAGATTAAGCAATACTGATGGCTGAATTTGGCCCCAGACCACCAGTTTATGAACTCTGGATGAAGCTATCCAGGGAATATGAGATACAGTACTGTGGGTTTGGTACACTTAGAGGTTTGCACACACCAGACAAGTGTTTTCCCTATCCCACCATTCAGTCATAAGAAATTATTGTCTATTGCATGTCAACTATAGTAGTGAATGAGACAGACAAGGGCTTCTTACTGTGGAGCTTACACGAATAAGCAAATGAAACATATTCTTCTATAGTGGACATTATGATGGAAAAGAGGTTTCAGAAATAGATGTGACCATGAACAGCTCCCTAGGTGGGCTGTCTTTCTGATGGTTAGTCCTAAATGGACTTCAAGAATCCAAAGGCATCTTTCTTCTTGTCCAAGAAGAATGCCTGGCGGCAACCACACTGGCTCCAATGACAGCTGGAAGAGAGAGAACAGGTATCTCTTAGCTCATCAGATTCTGACATCAAGGCATCCTGTCCTGAAAGCTGGCCATTGTCAGAGATGACAGAGCTTTCCCCACTCTCGTGGTGAAGGAAGGCAGGGGGAAAAATCCAGAGCCACACTAACAAAGGTCAAGGAAACAGGAAGGCTGGGTTACAGTTGTAGGATTTGGCCATGAGTTATCATTGCCTTCACAGGTCTTGGAAATGGGAGGGAAGACAGGGCGCTGTCTCAGCATGTCTGGCCAAACCAGGGTTGCTGACAGGGGCTGTGATCGAATGGGTAACCCTTGCCATTTCCAGGGGAGAGAGAAGGCCGGGATGGAACCAAGAAGTCTCCATCCCACATTCCTTTGACCCTTGTTGGCCATTAGGGTGGGTATGAGATAGTCAGTTTGAGTCCCCTAGCATGCCAACCAGTGTAAACGCCCACAGTGGGAATGCAAGCAGAGGGAGGCAGCCTGAACAGCCAAAGCCTCCCATTCTCCTCTATTGTACAGTGTTGAGCTTCTTCACACACAGGTTTCATGGGGAAGCCAAAGTTTGAAAGCCCCAGTATTAAAGATTCCGTTTATATTCATATAACAATGTGATCAAAACAGCAACATGGTCATTTTGTTATGGAAAAAATTACCTCTCTCCTTCTCTTGACTTATACCCAGGCCTTTTTGCTCTTAAAATCTTGAAATTTTCAGAGGTCTTTGGCAATTCCACATTTTTTATGAGTTTCAGCAATGAAAGCAGTTGACTTACTCAGCTAGGCAAAGGATGATAAATACTAATTGAATTTTACTTTGCAGAATCCTGCAGCTGGAGATAAGGAAGCTTAAAGACATGACAAAAACAAACAAATAGCACGTAGTTTGTTTTCCAGCATGGACAAATACAACCCTGCCTGGCTTGCAAGCACTCCTTTCCTCCAAATGTGAGAAGGCCACAGTCTCAACTCACTGCTGCCAAGGTAGCTGTCCCCACTATGAAATGATTGTTCAGTGGCATTTACAGCAGATTGCAGAGAGGAGAAAGAGCTTGCTGGATATAGCCAGCCCAGACCCTGGTGTCAGGCCATTACATCTTATAAAAATAATAAAAATAATAGCCACTGCCAGTCTACTAGAGGCAACATGTACCTGGCACCAAACTGTGGAACTCACATACATAATTTTATTTACATCCATTAATCAGAGCTTGTAAAGGTGGCACTATTTTTTGTTTTAAAGATAAGGAAACTAAAGCTCAGAAAGGCTAAGTAAGTTGCTGAAATTGCACAGCCGGATAACATTAGAGCCAAAATTCACAAAGATTGGCATCATTCATTGTTGCATTCACTGGTTCTCAGTTAAGGGTGATTTTACCCCTCAGAAGACATTTAACAATATCCAGAGACATTTTTTTGGTTGTCTTAATGGGGGGATGAAGGTTGCTGTGGCATCTAGTGGTTAGAGACCGAGAATGCAGCTAAACATCCTGCAATATACAGGATCGCTCCCACACCAAAGAATTGTCTGGCCCAAAACGTTAATATTGTTGAGGCTGAGAAACCCTGCTCTAGAAAGCAGGAGGCCTCAGTTTTAGTTTCTATTCTGAATCTAGCTCAGAAAGTATTCTTGGACAAGTTATTTCCTCTCTTTGAGGCTCAGTTTTTTCATGTGGAAAACAAGAGGCTAAACTGTTTGACTAGGTGATCTCTAAGGTATTTCCAGCTTTGATACTCTATGGATCATGGGAAACTTTAGAATTTTATTTGTGGCTCTTGAAGTAGTCTTGAAAGTCCCTATGAAAGGTACTGAGGATTCAAGCAAAAGTAATGGAAAGTTTTGGGAAGGCATCAATACATACATATGGATACTTTATGTATTCTGTGATAGGAAAAATGCCTTTATGTCATATTGTGTATGAGCCTTAGTTGATGACCCTGTTAAATTTTGACTTCTTACCATAATTAGGTTGCCCATTCTGAACCAGCCAATGATCATGTCTCCATGGTGTATTGGTGCCTTTGGGGAAGGCAAATCACTAAGACTAGGACTAAAATATTTATATTACCTATAATGTTTGTATCATCGACCTACAGACTCTTGCAACCACAAGAACAGACCACAAAGCCTGACCATAGCTTAGTTCTGGCATCAGCCTAGCTGGCCAGTGGCAGTCAGAGGGAAAAAAATTACTTCTTTGTCAACACACTTGCATACACACACACACACACACACACACGCCCCTACATACACACAGATTAACCCACATATTTGGCAAGAAGTTAAGGTTTTCAACCCTTTCACTTGGATTTGTTTTATGATGATTTAACTTTATCCATGGTTTTATAATTGTGGAGAGCAGACTTTCAGTGTTTTGAAGATTCATTGCTAATGCTTTTGCAAAGGCCAGTGGAAAGCAAATAGGGATTTGCTTGAATTTTAGAGAGAGGAGGGCATTTGAGAATTGATGAATTGGGACATAAGATCCCTAACTCTCTCTGAGTTGTGGAGTAGGATGTAAGTGTGGCCATCTTTAGTTCCTATCTTAAGGGACCTGACAGTCTCTTGATGGGAAGGCATATTAGACATGGCTCGGGAGGTAAGTGACATAACTGTAGGCCGGGAGATGCTGTGAGGTGGGCCCGAGCAGCAAAGTTGTGCATGTTTTCAGCAGACTAAATTATGCCTGCATCTTCCGAGATGAGCAGAATGTCTGGCACGCAAAGGCCTCAATGGACAGTGCTGAGTATAACAGACCTAGCACAACCGTCTCTCATGGTTCTATTTATGCTGTGTTGAAGTATTACCAAACCCTGCTAAGCCCTGGACTGGGAACTCTATGAAAACAGGGCCCAACTTGTTCATCTCAGTGTCCCCTGTATCTGACCCAACCAGTCCCTAGGAATGGATAAATTCATGGGTACTCCTAAGGGCCCAGGGTTCCAAAGACCACAGACTTCCTGAGGGCTGGGGTTAGTCAGCTGGGGCTCCATAGGTAACAGGGAACCCAAAAGATGAGGCAGAAGGACATAAGAGGGAGACTTTAGGAACATGAGGGAGGTCAAGTGCCTTTTCCTGGCAAGAATGGTCAGCTTTTTGTATCTGAACATCTGTATGAGTTTTCTCTTGCTGTGTAACAAAGTGCCACACATTTAGTGGCTTAAAATAATGCTCATTTGTCATTGTACAATTTCCATGTATCAGGAGACGGCACAGTGCGGCTGGGTCCTCTGTGCAGGGGCCCATCTGGCTGAAATCAAACCATCAGCCAGGCTGCATTCTCATCTGGAGCGTGGTTCTCTTCCAGGTTGTTGGCAGACTGCAGTTCTTCGTGGTTGTGGGGATGAGGTCTGTCAGCCTGGGAATGTTCTCAGCTCCTAAAAGCTTTTGGAAAGATAATAGCAGGTAGTACGCATATGCCAAGCACTTTATATAGATTATTTTATTTAATCCTCTAAACCAAGGGTCAGCAAACTTTTTCTTAAAGGATCCAATAGTAAATATTTTAGGCTTTGCAGGTTAAGAGGCAACACCAAGGCTATTGTGTAGGTTTTAATATAACCATTGAAAGTGTGAACATTTAAAATGTAAAATCCATTCTTAGCCTGCAGCCTGCTTAAAAAAAAATTTTGGTTGAATTTAGCCTATGGGTTATAGTTTGCTGATTCCTTGTTCTGAACAATCCCATTATGCCAAAGGTGATAATATCCCCACTGGAGAGATGGGTGAATGAGATAGGGGCCTTTAGGTTACTTGCCTGATGCTCTTAGCACCCAGCTGGGTCTGAGTCTGATTCCCAGGTAGGATTCTTCAAGGCCTGATCAGAGCCCACATGTGGGGAAATTATCTTCCCTCCCCTCGAGTTGCTAACTCCCTGTCTTTCTCTCAAGTCCCCACATGGGCAACAGGGCCAAAAAGGTGGAAAGTCAGTCAGTTGGCCACGTGCGGCTTGTGTGGTGTGGGGCCAGTCATTCAATCTGCGAGTGTGTCCCAGCCTCCTGAGCAGGCAGGGCCTTGTGCAGGAGATGTTCTCAGCCCCCGGGCAGGCTGGCCACAGGCTGCCAGGGCACTCCTGAGCAGAAAGGCTTGGCGGTGCCCAGGCTTCCTTCCATAGAACAGCCCTCTATCTAATCACTGACATCCTTGCCTGAATATTGGAATCATCACCTGAGGAGCTTTCTGAAAAACTCATTCTTGCTCCTCACCCCTAAAAATTCAATTCCGTGGGTCTGGAGCAGATCTAGGAATCAGAATTGGTTCGAAACCTTACAGGCTATTCTAATGCAGGGCCAGATTTGCAATCCACTAAGGAGAACAGAGTTTCCCAAAAAAGTCCACTCTGGTGATAAGAATCATCTGGGATGCTTCTCAAACTTGGAGCTACCCAGGCCCCTGCCCAGGTGGTAGTTGTAATCAAGCATGGTTGGGATATATCGGAAATCTTTTCTCTCAATCTCCTTTTACTTGGCTATAGGCAGCTGGCCTTCTCAGAGACGTGGTCAGTGGGCCTGGGGTGAGTTCTGAATAGCTATACAATTAACAAGCACCCCAGGTGATGCTGGTGTTCTCCAAAGTGTGGGAATCACTGGGATGAACAAACTAAGTAAGTGCACCTGGCCATCAGGTGAACTTCAGAGTTCACTTCTAGCAATCACTTAATTAGAGTATAATGACATTTAATCCAAGTCAGACAGTGGGTGTTAGAAATTGCAAAGATCTTTTAAATTTAGCGACACTGAACCCAAACACTGTACACAAATAGAGTTCAGATTTTAGCTAGAGGGCATTATTTATGCTTGGATCGGAGCAGCTGGTGGCTCTGTTTCCAGATACCTCCTAGGAGACCTTCAGTGTAAGCATTTAGGCAGTTTAACTTAGGAGTCTCTATACTACGCATAGCCTCATGTTTCTTCCCCGGGGAGCTCTGTTCTGGGCAGGAATTGTATGAACCAGTCCCAGGTTTCACCTTGATCAAGGTCATCATGAAAGCCAAGATTTCTTTGCTCCTTCTCAGTAGCCTTGGTTGTCATATGGTGCAGTGGTTTGTACATGTTTTAAAATCACAGTCCCTTTGAAATCTAATGAAATATACAGAATTTAGTGCCCTAAAAAATGCTTAGAGAATTTTATAAAAATTTCAGGGGATTTATGGAGCCCCTAAATCATTTATAGAACCTCTTCCTTAGACTCCAGGTAATGACCCCCAAATGTAGCAGAAGGTTTCAGGAGGGGAAGAGAGGGAGCCTATGTCTGAAAACAGTTAGTGTGCCTGTTGATGGTTGACCAGCCGTATATGTCCAAGTTCATTCTAAATCTGTGAAATGATAGTGCTAATATCATACTCTTTATATCGGCAGGATAGTCATGAAAAACAAAATATATCTTGGGTGTGAAAGCATCTGGAAGCATTAAAAAGGCTATTTTGACATGCAACATCCTGTTATAACATTAATTTTTTTTTCTGGTCCTAAGGCATTGGAGTTTTTTCTCAATCTTATAACACCTTGTGTATATATAATCAAACATTTGAAAGAGTATCAAAGACAGAATATTTCTCAATGATTGGATTGAATTTTACAAATATTATCGAGTCCTTCACTTGTCTTTACCACCCCTGCCTCTTATTTGAAACACCTACCCCTTCTCTAGGTCTGTGATAAGCCTTCCCCAGTATATCCCCTTCCCATCTGAGCTGACTTATCACTCAATACTTAACGTCTACAGCACAAGTAGCAGATCTTGCAACGTACTTAGAGCAATTCAAGCCTCTTCTTTTTTCCTGAATAGGATTTTGCTACAAAGGAGAACAGTATATATCTTGACCAGAGGATCTACTAACATAGCTGAGTTCATTGAGGAGAAGCCTTTTCATCCTTACCTTTATCATTCGAAACACTTTCCATCTGGGCTTTGATTGTGGTTGTCATATTTGTTACCTACTCTAGTCCCTGCAGCCTGTCTAGAAGCATTTGTAGACCTGTTCCCTCAAGTGTCTCCTCCCCAGCTGTGGGCGCCCTGAAATCAGAGAGGGTGACCTACTTACCTTCAGGCCCCCAATCCTAGCATGAAACAAAACAGTCTGTTAAATGAAACGATAGATACGTGAGCATAAAGCCCTATACTTGTTGCTGGAGGTGAATATAACAAAGGCCCCCTCTCGAAAGCTTTATTCAGAGGAGGAATAAAGCTGTCATAAGAGACACACACAAGAGGACTGTGGCGTTTAAAGACTGGAACAGTCTCAGTTCAGGTGGGGATATCAGGGAAGGCTTTCGTGCAGGAGGTAATTCTTGAAATAGCCGTGGAAGCCTTGCTCAATAAATATTTGTTAGATCAATGAACAAACGAATGAAGGAATGAAAAGTAGAACACCCATGAATGTGGGCATCCAAGACACTTTATAATATAGTTGAACAAAAAAATTCAGATATTCTTTTTATTGGACAGGAAGTTCCATACTAGACTGTCCATGTCAAAAGAGGACATTGGGGTTTGGACTGGGTCTGCTGGACTCCAAGTTCAGCGCTCCTTTCAGAAGGTTAGAGAAGTGGGGAGGCCATGGATAGTAGCAGGTGAGAGAAGCAACATGGGGAGGGGGCGCAGGAATGGAGAAGCGAGGGCGTGGATGACTCTTCCTCCCAGACTCCTGCAGGCCCCCGAAGGGCAGGCAACCCCACCCGACCATCCCTTGAAGCTTTTGAGCACCAAGTACTTCTACATCGAAGTAGAAGTGTCCCGGGGGCTGCATTGAAAAAGAGAAGGAAAGCTGGGAGCAGAGGGGGGAAAATGTGGCCATGTCCAGGCAGCAACCATTAGTCACCTTGCCTGGCACACAGGCCTTGGGTACGGGGGAAGCAGGAGCCACAGTGAGGCAAGAGCAATGTGCAGAAGTGCAGAGGAGGCTCCTTGCCAGCTGGGGGTTTGCACTCAGTGGGGAGCCAGGAAGGTTTGAGTGGTGTGACCAGGATGGAGGGAGGCATGGGGAATTGGAGTGGCACATCTTGGCCACTAAGAGAGCAACTGTGAATGCTTTATAACTTTCAATGTTACAGGATACTAATTATGTATTTTTATGTATTTACTGAGCACCTACTATGTGCTAAGCTGTTCTGGAGACTTAAACTGTATCAGGGAGCCAAAAAGTGTTCTCTGCCCTTGGGAAGCTTCTGTCCCAGCAGGAGTAAGAGCAAGACACAGATAATAAACAACAGACATAGCAAATTTTGTGTGTGTGTGTGTGTGTGTGTGTGTGTGTGCGTATGTGTGATATAATAGGTTAGATAAAAAATGAAAAGGGAAAAAACCCTGAAAAGGTAGAGCAGGGAGGAGGAGACTGAGTGTTGAGTAGGCCTGACTATGAAGATGATATTGAACAAAGACTTAAAGGAAGTGAGGGGTGTGCCCTGTGCTACCTAGGTTGGATGTTTCCAGCAGAGGCAGACACCTGCGCAAAGGCCTTGCTGTTAAGGGAAAGATCAGAGGTATGGGGAGCCGGGCAAACCAAACAGAGCTTGTAGGCATGGTCAGAACATTGACTTTTCCTTTGGGTGCAATGGGAGCCACTGCAGGGATTTGAGCAGAGGGGTGGCGTGATTCGCCTTACGTTCTGATAGGAACGCTCTGTCTCTTGTGTTGAGAACAGATTGTAGGGGACAAGGGCAGTACTGGGGGGCCAGTTTGGAGGCCCCTGCAGCCATCCATATGAGAGCTGGTGGCTACAGAAGCAGGTGAGAAGTAGTAGGATTGGGGTGCATACACTTTGCAGGTAGAGCTGACAGATTTCCTGGTGTATTACATCTGAGGTGCCTTGGCTGAGTTGAGAGGGTTTGAGAGGGGGTGACCAGGCATTCACTTCAGAACGTTCCATTTGCCTTGTCTTCCGGCATCCAGTGGAAATGTGACGCAGGCAGCCGGATACCCAAGTCTGGGGTTCAGGAGAAAGGTCTGACTGGTCTGACTTAGGATTATTAGTAGACAGCTAGCCATTTTTTTTTTTTTGAGACAGTCTTACTCTGTTGTCCAGGCTAGAGTGCCATGGCATCAGCCTAGCTCACAGCAACCTCAAACTCCTGGGCTCAAGTGATCCTCCTGCTTCAGCCTCCCAAGTAGCTGGAACTACAGGAATGCTCCACTGTGCCAGGAGTTATTTTCTTTCTATTTTTAGTAGAGAAGGGGTCTCTCTCTTGCTCAGGCTGGTCTCGAACTCCTGACCTTGAGCAATCCACCCGCCTCAGCTTCCCAGAGTGGTAGGATTACAGGCGTGAGCCACCGCGGCCAGCCCTGCAGCTAGCCTTAAAGGCTAAGCCATGGGATGTTAAGATGTCCAAGGGAAGAGACAGGATGAGCAAAGTAAACTGAGAAGAAAATGCCAGCGTCAAGGATCTGGAAGCAAAATGAAGGGAGTGCAGAAGGAGCATGGAAGAGACTAATGAGATATTCACCAAACCAGACCATTTTTGACCAGGGCACATAACTAGACTACATTTGTCACCATCCTCGGAAGTTAGGTGCATCCACGTGACGGACTTCTGGACAGTGCAATGTGGGTTGAAGTGATCTGTGCCACCTCCAGGCCTGACCAATGAGATCTCCAGCACTTTAGGGCAGTGGAGGACACCATGGCCCTGGAGAATGGTCGAGCCTCCAGGAGGGAAGATCTGGTCCCTGAGTGACAGCGTGGAGTAGTACCCCCCTCCCAAATTGGAATGTGTCATGGGTGAGAAATAAAGCTTCATTATTTTAAGCCACCGAGATTGGGGAGTTGGTTATCACAGCAGTAAGTAACTCTGACAAAGATAGAGAGTGATCAAGTACTGCCATAAGTCAAGAAAGACGAGGACTGAGAGAGGATCACTGGATGTAACAACCTTGAAACCTGTAGTTTGGGGGAAGGGTGAGTGGAAGTCTTCTTGGAGTTGGTCAATAGAAAATGAGAGGAGATAAATGGAGAGTCAGGACCCACTCTCTTCTGAGGAGCAAGGCTGCAAAGGAGCACAAAGAAACAGGATGCTAGCTGATGGGCAAGAGGGGCCAAGAGGAGGCATGGGGTTTTTGCTGCTGTTGTTTAAGATGGGAGAAATAAGCACACCCTGTGCCATTTGTTGGTGAAAAATGTTAGATCTTTTCCTGAGACCATGGTGCAATTTGGCACCTGGCCTGTGCCTCTGCCACTCACCTGGGATAGTTATTTGTTTCCGCCCGAATGGCAAATGATATCGTTTTGAAAGGCCTCCTGGTGCCTGATTGATTTGTTAGGGAGCCTGACAGCCTTAATGGACTTTTCTGACAAGACAATGGCTTCTCCTGGCAGTGCTTGTCTTGGAGCGAGTCCAGGGATGATAATGAGTGGTGTTATGAACAGTGACAGAGGAGGAGGAGGAAGAGGAAGAAGAGAAGGTGAAGGCTGCAAAGATTTTACTTGAGGTGGAAGCTGGAGCATGGGAAAAAATTAACTCCAAGTTTCCGTCTAATTGGCAGACACCGGAGGAAGGAACAAAGATGCAGGAGAACTGTGTCTCAGGGTCATGGTTAAGAGGAGGCAGCTAGAATCACGCCTTGAGGAGACATCCGCTTGCAATTAATGTCTCTGGATCTCCCTTTCCTTCTGCTCCCCATTCTCCAAAGAAATAGTGTTCCTTGGGATGCAGCGTGGCATGTGAGAAAGGCTCAACATTGAATTCCTGCTTCACACTTTCTGCCTGAGTGATCTTGAATAAGTCTCAACTTTTCAAACCTTTGATCACTCTTTCTGGAATGTCAAAACAATAATTATGAAATAGCATATGGCAGGTGCAAGGTGTTCACAAATGGTCGTTGTCGTTATCCGCTGGAGCCATCCAAGAAGATGGGGTGGCCTAGAGACACAGGGCGGGGCGCTGCCCAGAGGCTGAGACTCTGGAGCCAGCTGCCTGGGTTATCATCTGTTCCTTTCTCTCCGTCCTTGCACAAGTCACTTATCTTCTTTCTGTGCCTCATCTCATCATCTGCAAAGTGGGGGTAATCACAATACCTACCTCGCAGACTCATAAAATTCTTGATGTCAGCAACATATCTTCTCAGTAGGTTAGCTGCTGGAATACGTGTGTGTGCATGTGTGTGCCTGCATGTGTGTGCGTGCATGTGTGTGTGTGTCTGCGTGTGTATGTGTGCATGTGTGTGTGTCTGCATGTGTGTGTCTGCATGTGTGTGTGTATGTCAATTTGGAAAAGGCAAGTCCCTGGACTGGTTGGTTGTAAAAGAAAGGCTTTACTGTCCAGGACAGACCTTGGGAGCCGGGAGTGGGATCTGGAACTAGCAGTGCCAGTGTGGTGCTCAGCCTGTCACTCCAGACATGCCCATCTGCCCCTTTCCTAGGGAAAGTGGATGTGCTGAGGGTAACCACTCCCCATCTGAAGGGCAAAATGAGCCACCTTGATGTCCTTATAGTTGCCTAGGGTCTTATTCCCCTGGTCACTGCCCCTACAGGCAGCCACATTGCAGTGGTGGCTGTGATTGGTCAGGCCTGTCTGTCTCCCATTCTGGTTACATGAGGTTCTTGGGAAGGGACTATCAATCTCTAATGCCAATACATTGATGGACCTTATGACATTATTGACCTGCTAATGATTCTTAGGGGGTTCGAAATATAACAAGGAGTGGGAAAGTCAGGGGGGAGTAGGGAAATGGAGTGAGGCTTATCAGAAGGGGAGAGACATTTTCTATATGTCGTGGCCTTTGTTCTACCCATGAGGAGGTAAAACTTATTTGCAACTCAAAGTTCAGGAAATTGAAAGTCAGAGGGGTTAACTAACTTGCTCATGATCACACAGCATCCAAAGTAGTTTGCTGAGAGCTGACACCCAAATCCTATGGGTTTTATTTCTTTATCATTATACCTATGTGGGGGTCAACTCAATTCAAATGCTTATTGAGCTCACATAGAGTCCTCAGTGCTGGAAGGGAGACAAGGTTGCACAGAGGCAGAAGGCGTGATGCCTGTGAGGCATGTACAATGCAGACAAGAAGGCAAGACAGCCAGGCATGAAGCACTGAACACGTGATAAATGTTCAAGAATCGAGTTAGCCAAGCTTTGAAATAGGAGTTCAGAGAAAGGTGATTTCCAGGTGCTGCATGGGTCACAAAAGGTGGGGATACGGGAGCGATATTAAACTAGGGCCAAAGAGCAGACAGGGTTGGGAAAGCCACAGAGAAGGTGAGGAGGGCTGAGGATTGGATGTAGTTGCTGAGTGGACTTGACCCCCCCACACAGCCACCTTCTGTGCATGTTCACAATTGCAGTTCTCAGTCCACAAGCCCCCCAGTCAAAACACCGCCTTCCACTACTGCATGGTGGTTGAGCACCTACTGTGTGCAGGCACCGTGTCTGGGACTGCAGGCCAGAGAGTGGTAAGGCAAGGTTCTGCCCTAAGGAGCTTTTACTCCTCTATCCGTGCAAATAGCCACGTCTACCACAAAGCGGCTGCCCTGGTGTGGGTGGAGCCCCCGTGGGCAGCAGGCTCCTATGTGCACACACGGGAGCGCGCATTGTGCCCCTGAAGCCTGGGAGCTCCATCTTCTCCTCCACCCCCAAAGAAAACACACTGGCATGTGAAGGAGTAAGGGATTTTATTACAGATACAACCTTGAATCCACTCCTATTTAAAAAAATAAAAAGGAAATCATTCACAAACTTCAGAACATTTGCTTTTATCAGTAACAAATTAGTGCCTGTGGAAATACTGCTGCTGAGATCCAGAGCTGTAAACAACTTTAAATTAGTCTGTTCACGGGGCTGGAGGGTGTATTATCTGGCAGTGGAGTCAGGGGAGTTAGAGAGGCAGACGCAGCCCAGAGGGAGAGCTTCTCCTTCTCCGGAGTGCAGACCTGGTGTCAGCAGGAGGCAGAGGCATGGAGAGAAGGACACGTCTCCTGCAGACGGGACTGGCCCTGCAGAGCCCCTCTGCTCGGCTTCCCCTGGCTTGGGGGCAGAGGCCAGGGCAGAGGCTAAGGCAGAGTGGCAGGCCAGGGATTTGGCAAAGTGGCCTTGAAGGAACTGATCAAGTAATCGCAGCCCAGGCAGGAAAATGAGCTTGAAGTGCTCCAGGCGGGCTCTGGCTTTGTTAATACCAGTCTGCTCTTATCAAATACGAGGACACCTGACACGTGAAAACCAAACACAGCTCTTATCTTCCAGACCTAAATTAGCTCCCAAACCAACTCTTCAGGGCTTCCTCTTTTAAATAATGAAGTATCTGATAAATGTGCTGCCAAGTGGATTTGGAGCAGCTGAAGAGAGAGGCTGAGACCAGGTTTGAAATCTCCTAGCGAAGCTTCCCTCCGACTCTCTAGGGAGACATTTGTACTTCCCCTGTTAGAATCTCTGGTTAGGGAGGGTTTGGTGGTTTTCTCTCGAGTGCTGCCGTGCTGTCCAGGGTCCTTGCAGATAATGCTCAGCAGTTAATAGACACCTGCCTGAAATGGCAGATGTGGAATCCACAACACAGCTCTGGCCACCTGCCTGAGCCAGGAATTCCTGCTCCCAGGAGGGATCAAAAGATGCCCTGGCCCAAGTGGTAGATTAAGCAGTTGCTATGGCCCCCTCTTTCTCCTGTGTTCCTCCCTTTCACCCATCCAGATGCTCACGGTGTGCCCGGAGCCCTGCAAGGTGAGGATGGGTGGTCAGGGAGATTCTGAGAACTTTCTTCAGATCTTCCTTAACCTCCCATTCCTGCATCACACTGACCCATCGTGTTCCATCAGAATATGACCCATTTCCAAATTCTAAGGCGCCCGCGTTTTAGCTAATAAGATAATAAACAGCAGAGAAGATCTCTGACAATAGGTCCATGAGGTCCTCCCTCCCGAGAATGTTTGTATTTTACGATGAGTTAGTGCAATAGAAAGTGTCCCAGAATTGCCACGTAAACCTTAATAAGAACTTCCCCTCTCTAAATGCCAATTCTTTAATTTGTAAGAGAAAGGAGTTGGTCTAAATGATTCAGCCTTCCCATTCTATAATTATATTTTCAGTCATAGTGGCATAGTTTCAGATATCAAGGAAAACTTTCTGTGACCTTTAACTCAAAGCACACTTTTGACTTACCCTTTTTGTCTTCCAGTGTCTTTAAATAGGGATAATAATAATAATGCTTCCTCAGGACGTTGTTTTAAGAATTAAATAAGATGACGTTTGTGGAAATGCTCCACAAATTCAAAAGCTCAAAACACCTGTGAGGATTGACGTTGATGGTGGTTTTTAAAATAATCATGACCAGCCGAGAACAGGGTAAATAGAGCATCCTGTGCTTGGTGAACATCCTCTTGCATATGTCTTGACACACTTGTTTGATTGTTGCATAGGATAGACTCCTAGGAGTCGAATTGCTGGGTCAAATGTATACGCTGTTAGTGTTATAGGTGCCCAGTGTCGAACTGGCTCCGAAAAAGGAACTGGCTTATCAGCAATTAAGAAAACAACCGTTCTCCCCTGTTTTGCCAATTTGACAAGCAACGTCGATGCCACATTTTATTTTGCATTTTGTTGGTGATGGGGTATGTAAGTTTCTTGTTCTGTAAGTTTCATTCATGTAGATTTATAATTGAAGTGATTACGGCTTCCCTATTAAAATGCAAAATGTGTATCTAACTTGTTCTTTTAATAGTAACATGTTGTCTGCCATGTTTTTGTAAAAAATATTATTTCCTTTTTTGCTTTTAAATTTTAATTAAGTTGTTTAGGATATAAATTTTAACCTGTATTAATCTAATTTTTACTGTTTTCTTTTGTGAGTATTTTATTACTTTTCATTGCAAACAAAAAGAAAAATGTTCTCCAACCAAAAATCTAAACAGTGCTAACATAATTTTTTCCAAGGTTATATATGGATCATTTTTATTTATTTTTTCATTTCAAAATTTTAAGGGGTACAAATGTTTTAGGTTACATGGGTCACTTTGGCAATGCTTGAGTCCTGGCTATAGGTATGCCTGTCACCCAGATGTTTTCATATTACCCATTAGGTGGGTTTATTCCCCTCCCCTCCTCCCGCGCTACCCCCTGGCCAACCTCCACTGAGTTTTACTTCCCTCTGTGCACATATGTGCTCTTCAGTTAGTTCCCATTTAATGTGGTATTTGTGTTTCTGTTCTTGGGATACTTCACTTGGGAGAATGGTCTCTAGTTCCATCCGGATTATTGCAAAAGGTATTATTTCGTCTTTTTTATGGCTGAGTAGTACTTCATGGTATACAAATATCACATTTTGTTAATCCACTCATGAACTGATGGGCATTTGGGTTGATTCCACACCTTTGCAATTGTGAATTGTACTGCAATAAACATTCAGGTACAGGTGTGTTTTTGAGGAAACATCTTCTTTTCCTTTGGGTAAATACCCAATAGTGGGATTGCTGGATTGAGTGGTAGGTCTACTTTTAGTTCTTTAAGGAATCTCCATACTGCTTCCTATAGAGGCTGTACTAATTTGCAGTCCCACCAACAGTGTATAAGCATTTATGGATCATTTTTAAATTAACTCTTTAATCTATTGAAATTTGTTTTGATGTAGGTTTGTAGGCTCTAACTTACATACTTACTTTTTTTTTTTTTTGAGAGAGAGGTTCTTACTCTGTCACCCAGGCTAAAGTGCCGTGGTGTGATCATAGCTCTAATCTCCTGGGCTCAAGCAATCCTCCTGCCTCAACCTGTAGCTAGGAGTACAGGCATGTGCCACCATTTCCAGCTAATTTTTTTTTTTTTTTAGAGATGGGGTCTCACTATGTTGCCCAGGCTGATCTCAAACTTCTGGCCTCAGGTGATCCTCCTGCCTTAGCCTCCCAAAGTGCTGGGATTTCAGACATGAGCCACTTTC
>NW_012136080.1:16397760-16439340 GCF_000956105.1 Propithecus coquereli
AACTGGGAGAACAAAATGAGTAATACTCATGAAGTGCTGTAACATGCCTGGCACGTAGGAAGGGCTCAGCAAATCTTCCCCATTATTATTTGATATGGATACACTGCCACCATCACTTCCTGGTTATTGTGTAGTCTAAACAGATACAGTGGGTAGAAAATGGCAATTCTCAGTTTGAAGTTCCCCCAAGTTTCTTCACATCTTCTCCACCATCGTAGCACCTTCCCATAAAAGGTGTCACTGCCATTCCGTCTACTCCACACCACCTTGCTCTCAGACTTTTGAAACTTGGGGACTCCAGCTATCTATAGAATCAGAAGCCATGGCGTATGCATCGTGATTGTCAGCAGGGGTGGGGTGGAGAGCTGAGGAGGATGCTGGGGGCAGCGTTCTGGCCACTCAAACCCGCTCCATTCAGTAGAAGAAAGACAGCTGGGTATTTGGGTAAGTGCTGAGTTTGCACTTCTGGGTCTGGGGAAGACGGGGAACGAATGGCCTCCAGTGCCTCGTGCTTTCAGGTCAGCACAGTCACTTCCTTTCGGCTACATGGCTTTGGTGGCCATTGATAGATTTTTTTCATTTTCATTTCATTGGTGGGAGATAACACTCTCCTCTCAATTTTGGAAGTAAGTCAAGTGCCACGGCCAGATTTTGGTGCCTTGGGGCGTGGTGGTCCAACCTATGGCTTCATACATACTGCGTGGGGCACAGAGGGAGGCCGCATCCCCTGCTGCTAGGCAGGAGCTTTGGAGGCAGACGTAGATCCCTGTTGGAGCACAGCACTGTCTGGACTGTTGCCTGAAGCCGCAGCTCCCCAGGCTGAGGGTGCAGAGCACCCTGACACTCAGTGTCTGAGGAGGTACACCCCTGTGCACCACTCTTCCCAGGGGCTGGAAGCTGGAGAGGACAGGTAGCGTAAAGAGACGGGCACGATGACAGGGAACGAATTTGGTTCAGGTGCTGGCAGAAGAGGGCTTTTCCACAGTTCAACTTTGAAGTGTGTCTATGTTGCAGCCTTAATTAATTGAGTTCTCACTGCAAGCTTAGCTTTCAAGGACGTTTCTAAGCACTTACAGGGCTGCAATCAGAGGCCATTCAGGTGCTCATGCATTCACTCCCCTATTCATATGCATTGAGCTCCTGCCATGTCCTAAGTGCTGAGCTTCCAGTGTTGAGCAAGACAGAACCTTCCCTGTCTCTGCTGAGAAAATCTACTTTTCATTCCGTCCTTCCTGGACCTCCTCTGTCACCCTCATTTATTAAGAGCCTTCTGTGCATCACTACATCTGTGCGATGACTCTGGGAGGTTGTTGCCAGTGTCCCCATTTCACAAACGAGGAACTGAGGCACAAGGAACTTGCTGTTTGTGTTGGGGAAGGGCTGGGATTTCACTCTCTGTTCACCTGACTCTAAAGCCCTTAGCTCGTGCTTCCTGAGATCACCATCCTCACATCCTGTGAATGATCACGATGTGTCGGTGAGGATGTTACTCCTGAACCAGAGACACAGTGTCTGACTGTGTACACGGGGCAGTAGCTGGGGCATGCTATAGAAACACCTGGAAGTAGTGCCCACTTTTAGGCAGGTGTTTGGCGCCAGTGAATTAGTCAACCCACATAATACACACCCTGCAGTAAAAAGTCATTCCCAAGTAGGGTACAGACTCCTGAAGTCTGAGAGCAGTTTTTTGTTTTTCTTGTATAATCCTGAGGGAAATTATGTAATTGCCTGAACTGAGATCACAGAAGCTCAAGGAAACATCAAACTGCTTCTCTTTTGGTTGGATAATTCATTGCAGTGAAGCTACACTGTGTCCTGACCAATCTTTGCACCACTCCTAAGAGAAACTATTTTCTTGGACTTTTAATCCAGGAAAGATCTTGGTGGCCCCTATCCATGCAGTAGGTTTGAGCGGGGAGGGTCTTTATAGAAACCTACAGAATGGACCCAGTTACGACTATTGGGAGGGAATGTGGGGGCAGGGAGAGGTTGCTAAGAAGTACCTGAACAGCCACGAGGCTGAGGATAACTCAGCATTTCCTCAGCACCCCTGGAAGCTTTGAGTCTCCAATTCATAATATGTCCTGCTCCCCTCCTCCAAGTATTCTGTCAACAGTGCACAGAGACTCTGCTTACTGCATTAATGTGAGAATGATTTTCAAGAAAGGCTTTGTGGACTTGGGGCGTGTGTATGTGGGGGAGGTGGGTGGCTCATCTCCTGGACAGACAGAGCCAGGCTCCTGTGGAGGCTCAGGGTGGTGGAAAGGAAGGAGCTCTCGACCAGTGGTCAAGGGAGTCGGGACCTTGTCCCAGCTCTGCGTTCACTAGCAGTGTGGCTTTGATATAGCATTCCTTTTCCTGGCCTCAGCCTCCTTCTCATAAATTGAGCCGTTCAGATTAGATTATTTTAAAGGACCTTCCAGCTCTATTATTTAAGATCCATTCTAGGGTGAATAATCAGTTGTCAGTTATCTGTGACCAATAGACACAAGGAGAGACCCCAACCCACCTGATGTATGCTTAGTAATTCATATGTATAAGTATGTATGTATTTATTCATTTAATCCCCCATAATAAAAAACTTTAGGTAGTTGTAATACTTTCAGTAGTAAAGTGGAATTGAATCATAGAACACATGTAATTTACTGGAAAGAAACTATACTTGGATAGTGAGAAATCTTCTACATAACCCACCCCTCACCCCATATGCCGTTTCTTCCCCAGCCCTTCAAACTAGACCTTAACCTCCTGTGCAACAGTAAAATATGGGAAAACAAAGAAATGGATGTTTTGGGGCTTCCAACGGCCTGGTACTCACAATTTAAAGAGGATTTAAGCATTTTTTTTTAAGTGTAATTTTGACTGTGCTTGATTTTTCAATTCTCGGCATGCTTCCTGATTTTTGACTCTAAACCTGCATAGATTTTCCCTACATCGTCTATATTAGACATGAGTTGAAGAAACTGGTGCCCAGGGATTAAGTCATCTGCTAGACATCACGGATCTAATGAGGAGCTAAGATTCAAACGCAGTTGTACCAAATGGTGGCTGCACGAAGGCGCGGACATTTGCTTCCTCAGGAGTGGGTGCTTGCTGTGAGCACTTTCCTGAACGAGCAGTCCTTTACACTTGGCTTTCTGATGCATTATGTTAATCGTTTTTGGCAGAGATTTACCTCCTGGATTTGGTTTGGCTCGGTTCAGTGTAACAGTGAGTTCGCAGTCCTAGGGGAGCGGGTGACTAATGGCGGAAAGGCAGCCGTCAGTGTCCCGCGTGCGGATGGAAAACCAGTTTGGGATTGGCATTTTTCATTTGCCACAGGTAATCCACGAGGCAATTAATCTGCATTAGATAATTACAAGTTAATTCTGTTGTACTTCTTCGAAATCAAGACTGCGCATACGTAAATAGAAAGCTTATAGGCTGTTTTCTGAGGACCACCCAAAGCCTTCCAGCACAGAAAACTCCTATGGCTAGGCTGAGAGTCCACCATGAGTCTCTCGCTTGCTTGTGATTCTTCAGTGGCTCCTCACTGCCTCTCGGCTAAAGTCTGAATTCTACCATGACCCATAAGGCCCACTGTGGTCTGCGTTCTGCCTGCGTCTTTAGCCTCATCTTTCACAGGCCCGCCTCCCTCCCAGTACCTGTAACAAATGTACTTGATTTTTCTCAAGTAGGCCATGTTTGTGTTCACTCCAGATCTCACCACACGTTGTCCCTTATGCCTGGAACATCCATCCCCTACCCTAAGACCCACCAGGCCTCTAGGATCCCCACCTGATGTCCCCTTTCTGGCTGTATTCTCCCTCGCAGCCCCCTGCAGACTCTGCTGCAATTGCTGGCCCCTCTGCCGCAAGCCCCTTGAGGGGAAGACTCATCCGCCTTCCCACCACACCTGTCTCCTTATGAAGCATCTGGTCCCCAGGAGAAGCTTGATGGATGTTGGCCAATGAACAAACCAATCATCAAGCAACCAAACTTCAAATAGCCTCATAGCCATTGGCACTTTTCCTTTCATTTTTAATACCAGAAGTAATATATGAATAGATTCTCCTTGTTAATAAAAAAGGAAAGAAAAGAAACATCACGACAAAGCTAAACTCCTCTCTTACTACCATTTTCAGTCCCAGGTTCCTGCCCTGTGTTTAGTGTTATTTTCTCTAATCTGCGTGTGTGTATGTGTTTGCATGTTTGCATTCATGTATCTACATATCATCCAAAGAAAATATATAGAATTCTATGGAAATATCTGTCTGTGGCTTGCTTTTTCGTATTTACAAACATGTAGACTTGGTCCTGTGTTAGCACCCATAGCTCTAATTAAGTCTTTTCCAGGTTTTCAAGAGTTCAGAGCGTGGATGGAACAGTCCCGTTAGTTACCCCCCTACTGTCCCTAAACATTTGAGCACAATTGGATCCTGGAATCTCAACAGAGAGAGAGAGACTCTGAGAATCACACGATCTGATCTTCTCCCTAGAGTCTGGAGTCCTTCTGATAGCGTCCCTGTGCAGATGTCACCCACACCCCCCTGGGGACTTAGAGGAACAGAATACTCAGTGTCAGAGAAGGAAGCCCTCATTAGGACATTTCTCCCTATGTCAGGCCAAAATCTTCTTCCTTTCAATTCTCACTCTTCTTTCTTGGCATTGTCTTCTGGAACCTCAAGCACGGAGTATCCCTCCTCCCACCTCCAAGCTTGCCCTCCAAATGTGTGACAGGAGCTGGCATGTCTCCCACTAACCATTCTTCCTAATCCTTTGCCAAATCTTTCGTGATTTGTTTTCTAGACCCCACAAACATCAGGGCACCTTTCTGCATGCACCTCAGTTTGGTAAATCCTGTCTTAAAGTGTTGCTCTTAGGATGGAATGACGGGATGCAGCACACCAGATATGGCCTAACCTGCCCTGGCTACTTTGTGATTGTCATCTCCTGCAATCTAGTAACTATACTTCTGTTAATGTCGCCTACTATCTATCTATATGGCCTTGGGCCCCAAGGAAAGAAAACGCAGGGCAAGTACATTTGAATCAGACTGAAAATGGGCACTGGGATGGCCTGAGGTGAGGACTGTTGTCCTGGGATGCAGGACAGGGAAAGGGAGGGGGGCAGCAAGAGGATCCTGAGGGCCCCTGGACAATGCCAGTGAGCAGGGGGGACAGGTGTATGATCCCTTCACCTGGCCATTCACTTGGCCGTTTGCTTGGTGTTGCTGGAGGAAGCCAGTCCTCAGGAGGCTGGGCACCCAGTCTGCCTGCTGGTTTTTACCAGAGCAAAGTAAGGGCACCTGGCTCCCAGGCCTGGGCAGAGACACAGGCCCAGAGCTGCCAGGGCATGGAGTAGGAGTGCTGTGCTGAAGAGTAGCTGTTGGTGGCCACGGGCCTCTCCTCGGTCCTATGTTCAGCAGAATG
This sequence comes from Propithecus coquereli, assembly GCF_000956105.1. NCBI lineage: Eukaryota > Metazoa > Chordata > Mammalia > Primates > Indriidae > Propithecus > Propithecus coquereli. The sequence continues at coordinate 16,403,172 of NW_012136080.1, forward strand.
CCTGATCTGTTCTCGTTTGCCTAGTCTAGGTCTGAGCCTGTGATATGGAATGCAGGGCCCCTTGGTGGGGTCTCACTTTCCTTCACAGGTCAGCATGGCCTAGAATATGGGCTTCAGTGAGGTTGGGGCTCGGATCCAGCCCTGCCCTGTGTCAGTAAGCACACTTTGGTTGCAGGCAACAGAAACAGACCAGGCTGACTAAAGCAAAAGAGGATTTACTGGAAAGATATGAGAGCAGAGGGAGCTCACAGGCCCCAGAGGAGGTTCAAGACCCAGGTTTAATTTCTGTCCTTGAGCCAATCCATTCAAGATTCGGTGATCTGAAAAGTTCAATTGACCCCACAGCTTGGTTTATAGTTCTAATCTAAAATAAAGAGCAATGAGTGCAAGGTATCCCCAAGGCAACCATTCTATCACACCTCTGTCTTAGATAAAGTTATCCAAGCCTCAGTTTCCTTATCTATAAAAAAAGAAAAGAATGAATATGTTCACTTTGAAGGGCTTTTTTAAGTACCTAGCAGTAGGTGATCAGTATTCTCCAGCTTCAAGATGTCCCAGGAGCTAGAGCCAGAGCTTGCATCATCTCCAGATAGCCTGGGCATAACACTCACCAGCTTGTCCAACTTTTTTCTAACACATCCTCACTGCTTGCAGACCTTCAGTAAAGAATCTCCTAATTATTTAAATAGTATCTTCAAGGATTGCTTCCAGAGATCCAGGGAAAATTCCCACCCCAAGTGATTGCTCATGTGGCAGACAGCTTTGAGTACAGGGAGAGGACAGCGTAGGGAGAAAATTCAATAATGGCATAATTTAATGAAAGCAATCTTTCTTTGTCTGAAGCCTTATCTGTTTTCTTACACTTTGGAAAAGCACAGATACCATATGTTTTTGAAGTCTTTATACAATGTAATAAAATTGAACTATTTATTATATGTGTATTAGTCAGAATGCATCAAATTTTTATCAAGCAACCAAAATAACTAACACTTACGGATTGTGCATTGTGATGTAAATCTAGAGCAATGGGATAAATATTTTAGTAATTGCACTTAGGCCCTGCAATGACAGAGAACTTGACCCTCTGGTGGAAATAGGAGGTGGGCAGATTCTCTCTTCTGCCTTTACTCCTTATGTGGCTGGTAGGTTTGATGGTCAGAAAGTCTGTGGCTTGGCCTTCCGTCTTCCTCTTCTTACCTTGACCTTTTTCCTTACTCTCCTCTTTGGTCCTCTTCGACCATTCACCTTCACCTCCTTTTCTTCTCCGTCCTCTTATCCTTCTCTTCATTTCCTGCTTTCTCCTACTCCTGCCTTGCATGACAATGCCAGACTATCCCTGGGCCTCAAGGAATATGACAGGCTTTTTGTTTGGAATAAAACAATCTCCTTGGTAAAATGTAAAGAGCACATAGAACAGGAAGCAGATAACTTGTTCTTGGTCAAACACCTTTTAACTGTAGCAATTTATCCGGCCTTTTATCTGTGATTATTGTCCCTGTGTAAAAGGTAGGAGAGGTTTTAGAGGAAAAAACTTTGGATATGGAGTTGGAAAGGTATGGGAATCCATGCTTGGCTTTTGACTAGCTGTGTAACCTTGGGAAAACCCAAGACTCATTGCTTATTTAAGAATTTAGTGGGATGCCAGGTATATAGTAACATCCAATAAATTGAGAGAGTTAGTAGAGCATAGTAATAACCATGTACAAGTAACTCAACCTCTCTGTGCCACAGATTCCTTATTTTTTAATATCATGGTAATAGTGCCACTTTTCAAACTGTGGAGTTATAAGAGTAAATAAGTTAATTCGCTTAAAATGCTTAAAGCAGTGATTGACATTTAGTAGGTACTCAAGATGTCTTCTCCAATATATAGTAGGTATATCAGTCTGGGTTTGGTTAGGCAAATGGAAACCACTCTAGGTATTTCAAACAGGAAGGGATTTCATAGAAGGAATTAGAGGAAACAAGGTCTTTAGAGAAGCCAAGGGGATGAAGGAAACACCGCTAGTATTGGGAAGTCAGGAATTGCAGCACCCATGTGGGTGCTGCTCAAGGCGAGGCCCAGATGCCACTGGCATCAGTCTCCACCACCTGCCTTCTGCTGGAGGGCCTGCTGGCTGCCTGCCACTGCTTCGGGAGTGGCACGGGCTCTGCTTTTCCTCCCCTTCAAACTCCTCCATGTGTGCCTCTCTGCTGTTACTCTTACAAAAATCAGAAAAGCTATCAGTTGCTGGTTGGAATGCTAGGAGATATGGCTTCCAGGCTTCGAGCTCCTGTGATTCAAAGAAAGGCATAGAGGAGAGAAGATGGTGTTGGATCGCCCAAAATAGCCAGACAGAGTGAGGATAATACCGAGGGCTGATGTGAAGATTACGTGAGAGAGTGCAAATGCATTTTGTAAACTTCCAAGTTCCATGCAGATATTAGATTTTAGTGACAATAGAGGTGAAGTGGGAAGAATACGCCCAGACAATGAATCTAAGACCAGGCATGAAAAGTTGGTAAACCAAGTGACAACATAATGAAAAGAAGTCCCACAGATAATCTGACACATTTAAGAACTTACTATGTGACAGACCCTATTATAAATGCTTTAGATGTACTAATTCATGTCATCCTTACAAAAACCCATGCTATAGGTATTATCATACACACGTTTTACAGGTGAGAAAACCATAGTTCATAGAAGTCCATAGAAGTTTTTTTTTTCAATAGCAACAAAAAAATTTATTTATTTGCAACGCAGCCCAGTCCCGTCACTTAAATATAGGAATCACATTGCAAGCATCGTTTAGACCCAGACAGAGTTCCATGTTTCCCAAAGATAGCAAGCCCATCCCCCTGAGAGACCCATGGCCAGAGTGGGTCAACTTGCCCAAGGTCACACTGCTGATGAATGGTCAAGCCAGAATTTGAATCCCAGCGGTGTGACTCCAGGATGCAATTTCTTAACTGCCGTAGAAGGAGAGGGTGCTCGAGCCCAAGTCTGCTGACTTCACAGTTCCTGTAGGAGCTTGCTCTGGTGCAGCTGAGGGCCTCTTACATCCACCAGCCTAGTTTTTAGAGCAAGGGTTATTTTAAAAAGCACATGTTTCACTCTTCTGGAAACAATTCTGTGCCAAGGTTGGGGATGTTTTCTCCTGTGAAGAAGAATTTGACAAGGTAACTAAGCAACTATGCTCTTGGATGGCTGTCCAAGGAGCTGTAACCAGCCCCAATAACAGGCTTTTGTTGTTAGAATCTGTCTTTATTCAACCCGCAATGACGCCTGCTCCATGGCTTTCTGAGATCCAGGAAAAACTGGTGATCATTCAACAGTCACCATAACAAAAAAGTTTTGTTAGTGATTATATGCATGACAAAAATAGGAAACAGGAAAATACATTAAGCAAAATAATCTTTGTCCTGCCATATGATTATGATATTCTCTGCACTTTTTCAAGATCTGGGAGAAATATAATATATAGTTGCTGTCGTGGGAGAGGGTTGAGGCCCTAGGATTTGTAGCACATATGACACTTTTCTTCTATTATCCTTCCCTCACCTTTGGTTTTTTCCCAGGCAGCTGCTTCTAGAGCAGAAACGGGCATATTTGCCTTTGAAAGCAGAACACTGTTGCTGGGCAAGAAAATGAAACTTCACAAAATGTCAAGTGCAGGGGAAGCTTGAAAGTTATGACTTTAAATTTTAAAATTTCTCTGCAGCAGCAAAGAAGGAGGAAACCAACCCAAATCTCCTTCAGCTCAGAAGCACATTAGCAACTCATGTGGCCCTAAAACGAACTGGTTCTTCTGCCCTCCTCCCCCAAAATCTTAATTTGATGACTCAGCACATGTGAACTCATCCATTCATCAGCCCCAGCAGCAGGCTGACCTGGAATAGGACCCTGCGGTCATTTTCCAGGAGCTCATCAAGCGGATGGAACTCAGGAAGTAAAAGAAAAGCTAAATCAAGGTTGATGAGAATATGTAATAGTTTTAATCTTTAAAAATACAATGTTTTCAAGTTACTAATTGCCCATCAGCAAAAATTTCCCAATTCTTGTCAGAAAATGACCACCCCTATTAGCAGAGAAATTCCAGTATTTGGACTCTTCCGAGTCCCTGCATTTGCTATTGTTTTGCCTGTATTAATCTTCATGCTATGCAAATGAAGACGCAACCTTACCCATCCCTTCGTTGCAAAGCTATTGGGAGTCTCCGGCGGTGCTCCCACCATAATCCAGGCACTACAAAGCTTTTGTTCACTTACTTCTCCAGTTGAAAAGATCCATCCATCCCAGGGCCAAGCAGGGAGTGAAAGCAAGTGAGACGGCAGTGTGTCACTAAAAGCAGAACTCATGCAATCGTGGCCTTGTTGGAATGTTGGCCCATGTTGCTAGATATTCTGATTTTGGAGAGGAACCTGAGTAGATACATTAAAAACTTCCTGATTTTTACATATCAGCAAGTAGTTCAAATTTTTTGAAACACCGAGTAGGTCAAGTAAGCATGTCTTTGTACCAATTTAGCCCACAGGACCTTTTTCCCCAAGAACCTTTCAAGGTGGGTGGCAGCTTTATAAAATTACTGAAGCTCCATGAAACCTAGAGCAAACATACTGTTTGGAATGGGATCTGTTGAGGGAAATGACGACTTGGGTTTGTTTCTAATGACAGGGTGTGTGGAGTCCCTGGGGGGACAGAATATAGAAACGGCCTTCACAAATATGATTATGGGGGGCAGGATTAAATGGTGCAACCACCTGAATCATCTCAGTGAACCAAGTGAGCAGAGGTGGCAGAGAGGTAGCAGAGGGAACTCAACCCGGGTGGAGAGGAAATTCCAACTAGCAGTGATCGATTCATGCGTAAGATTGTTGTAGGTGCCACATGAAGCTGTCTTTTTTTAGTATAATTGGGAATTTATTTTAATGTAACTAGTGCAGCAACTCCACCCATGCCCTGGCCAATTTGGGAGCACCCCAGCAACTGTCATACATGAACTGCAGGAATGATGGACGTTCAGGTTTTCAGTGTATTTACATCTAAAGAACAGGGAAGGAGGGCAGAGAGGGCCTCACAGGCGCAGCCAAGGACTTTAAAGTTTCTCATCTTATCAAAGACCTTCTCCGACCTGCCTTCCCCAAGAGCAAGCAGGGGACCTCTGGGCTCACACATTAGTTGTGCATCAGTGAGTTTTAATTAAAGCCCAGGGCTTTAAAAGCTCCAGATTTCCCGCAGGTAACCTTTCAAACCACAGTTCCTTAATTCGGAGAATTCAAAGCTCCTTAAGAAAACAAGGTGGCATTTCATCTAGGAGTGATCTTGTATCCAGAGTTCTTTTTTATTTTTATTTTTTGATGTATTTTTTAAGGTTTTGTGGTTGCTGCTCATCATTCACAGTGAGCTTTATCTTGGTGTCCTAGAGACTGGTAAATACAGTGGGGCGCCTCCCCTCCACACTCCCCATCCCCCGCGGTGATTGTGCCCCGCCCTCCAGGCAGCGCTGCAGATTCAGCTCTGGCACTGGGGGCAGCAGAGCCTCCCGACATCCCACTTGGTAAGGTGAGTCCCAAGAAGGCACCTGCTTGGAAGCTTCGCTTCGTCCAAGCTTTTTGGTTGACACTAGCACCTCCCTGTGGACATGCCATGTCAGATAGTGGGACACAGCACCGTCATTATCACAACGACCCGTCCTTAGGCCTTTCTGTCTTCTGTGCACTGTTTGAATAGCTTTGGCCATGTTTACTCATTCCATATCACTCTGACTCTGGGGGAGTGGGCACTATCACTGTCCCTGTTTTATAGATGGGGAAATGGAAGAATAGAGGGCTTAGGTTATGTTGCCAACAGCTGTAAGTGGCAGAGTCTGGCTTTAAACCCCGTCTGGCTCTGACTACGGTGCTCTGAACTGCTATGCTATCTATATTGCCTCTCATGCTTTCCCTGCGGTCAGCAAAATCACATCTAGATGAAAACAATCAAATGCATCAGTTCAGCTTTCAGCGTCTGCTCATCCTGTGCTGTGTCACCAGTTCATGGACTTCTCAGGGCCTGCAGACTTGTCTACCCACAGCACCCCCTTGCGGAAGTCACCCACCTCCCCAGTGCCGTCTCAGCACTCATGATCCTGTATATGTCAGTATTATGATGAAATTGGTCACTAGCCTGTAACACTGGTCGGGGCAGGGAGTGCAAGTTCCTTAGGAGAATAGAACTGTGGGCATCATCAGGACCACTATGGGGAGTTTCACCTGTCATCTTCCCACCTGAGCCCCATGGTTAGCTTATGGTTTCCACTTTCAGTCCTAAATTGATCTAGATGTCTTTAGCTTGGGAAAGCACAGCAAGCACATCTCCCATGTCTATTATTGTTAACTCCATAGCTCATGAAGGAGATTCTGGGTACATTCACAGGAAAATTCACCAGACATTTTGATTCAGTTCAGTGGAAATTTCTTCAAGTACCCTACACTGAGGATACATGAGTAGAATTGGCATCTGCTTCCATCCTGCTTTCTATCTAATTGAAAATCCAAATGCAAACACCCATGAACTTGGAGAAGAGAAGTAACAGAACCAGACTGAATATCATTTTGTGCCGATATGTCATGGAAACAGGCCGGTTTCCCTCCAGAGAAAGAAAGGAGAGTGAAATTTACAGATACCTCTGTGTACCCAGCGCTTTTGCCTACACTGTGCCCTTTGATCCTCAGCTAGCTGGTAAGTAAAATATTATTATTTGCATTAATATATGTGGCCCTAAGGCCAGGAAGAACAGAAAGTAAACTGTGGTGCTGGCTCTGTGGACTATAGGTTTGGACTGTGAGGAGACTACATTGGGAGTAGACGGAGAATAGAGGACAAAGAAGAAGTTACCCAAGCTCAGGATGCACGAGCCCAGCCCCATATTGAACCTAACTTCACATGTACAGCCAATCGGAGCAGAGAGCACAGGCCACACCTTTTTCCTCATTGTACCTTTACAGTGCTGGGCTTTTACCAGTTACTGAAAAAAGAGTTTCATATTATTCAAAGAATGACTTAATATCATTTGAGCGCTCCTATGGGCCAAAACCATGATGGATACTCATAAAGATAATGGCTTTAAATCATGACGACTATTCTCAAGTCTTTCCCTATGACTTTAATTCTCAATTATCACTCCAGATGCTCCTCAGAGTGTATATGTGGCTAAAAACTAACTATCCCATCAGAATATGGAGCAAATAGTTGATTCATAGAATTCCAGGAAGCAGCAGGACAGACCAGACTTTGAGGTTGCTGAGGGTCTCATTCTACTTCCAGCAGACCTTGGGACTTTCAGCAACACCCACATCCTTCAGGTGTTTGATGACTGTGCTGAAGGTTGGCTGGTGCCCATGGTGAGATGTGGGTATGCCCAGCGGAAGGCTGGCTACCTAGCAGGCTGCTACAAGATTCACAGGACAGCCAGGATTAGGGCCCCAGGGACTTGAATTTATCCATGCCACAGAGTTGACTCAATACAAAGAGGCTGCCTTGCACAGCTGAGGAGGCCTTGAATGCTGGGATGGAAATCCAACACTGGCTGAGAGATGCTCTTCCAGTTTCCAAAGAGGGATCCTAGAACACCTTTTTGCACCTGGATTTTTACCATATCAACATCCACTTTCCTAGGTGGGTTCATTATTTGCTGTCTGCCACAATGCTAGGTAGAAGTCTCTCACAGACACACTATAAACGTTGAGTGCTTGTGATGCCCTCTTTCCCAGGCTTCCATCTACTGGGCTAAAATAAATGCTTCTAATTTCCTGTTTGGAAGCCATAGCAATTATTTGATTGCTTCAAAGACCTTCATTCCCCCCATCCCTACCTACGTTCCCTGTTGCTGTGGCTGCTTTATTGCAAATGCTACAGTGTTCAGTGTTGACTTCTTCAAAAAGAATCACGCATAACTAAATGAGAATCAAACCAAGTATTTCAGGTGACTCTTGTCCTTTGTATTTTTGCAGTTCTTACAGGAGTGTTATGTCATCCTCTGCAGTCAGGAAGGTTCCAGAAATGTGTGTTATCCCTGAGCACTCTGGAAGGCTGCCTCAGAGGATGATTAGCTCTGGGAAATGGGGTGTTTTGTGGGGCCACTTAGGCTAGTTCCCTTACAGTGAGGGATGAGCTTTTGGATGGATGTATTTACTTATCCATTTTCTCCTAGAAGCAATATAGTGGGACAGTTACCAACATGAGCTTTGGAGTCATATAATCTTGATTCAAGCCCCACCCTGCCCTCCTCCTATTTGTGTTATCTTGAGCAAATTATTTAACCATTGCAATTCTCAGTTTTCTCACCTATAGAAGAGGGATAACAATGGAACCTAGTCCTCGGGATCACTTTGAGAGTTAAATGAGATAAAACAGAAAAAGTCTAGTCCAACTCCTGGAATTCAAGAAATAAAAGTTATTATTTTTTGTCATTTAACCAGCATTTATTGAATACTTACTAGGAGCCAGGCACTGTTCTAGGCAGTGAAGATACATCAGGGAACATAAAGAGAAGCCCTGCTCGCACAGAGTTGGTATTCTTGTGTTCATGTGCACACAAGCTTTATAGACATGGACCAAGCAGATCAGGGTGCTCAAAGTGTGACCCAGAGAACTGTAGTCAGGTTGAAGCTTCACAAAGAAATGAGGTCCCCTGATCCAATAAATTACAGAACTCCTGATTATACTCTTATAACCATACAATGTTACTTATAATAATCTTGTAGACCTACCTATGCATGATCCTATGTCAAAGAGTCTGAGCATTCCTGCAGTAAAAATCCTTGTGTAACTTTGATTAAACCATCAGCAACCTCTAGCTCTGGGGCACAGGCTCAACCCCCACTGCCACCACCACCACAGAGCTCTCTGGGCAGCCTCCTCTGCATTTCACCTACCTGCTGCTTTATGAGAGAGGCCTTGTCATCACTGCAAAAAAGGGCTCCTCTTCTTGTGGCTGGCCTGCCTTTCCAGGTGGAGGTCAGGGAGACACCTGCTTCTATCAGTCCCACCATGCTCCCGCCACATGCCTTTCCCCTGGGAGTCTTTCCTGAGGTGATGCAGAGAGCAGGGCTTGAACACTAAATGCTAAACTTCCATTCTCTCACAGAGAATTCCATAAATCTCTGACTGGTGTTTGCCCTATTTGGAATAAACTCCTAATTGGGTTCTAAAGATTGCTGTTTGAAAATTAAATTCCACTTCCATTGTACATTGTATAAAGAAACATCAACCAGTGACCTCTCTTGGGCACACATTCCTTCCTCTGGCTCCTACGGTGTGATTACATTACTTTGATTGCACTGCATCCCTCCGACTCAAGATACATGAATTGTTTCTCTTGCTTGTTTAATTGCCCATGTCTTATTACAGAAACAATTTATTGTTTTAGTGTAGCATAAAATTCAAATATTTTATGCAAGATGAATATGGCCACTGACATTTTTATGCCCTTCTCAAACTCACACATACAAAAGTCATGCTGGAAACTTTTCAAAATGTGTGTGGCCAATAACTGCAAGGTGTCAAAACCTCCATAAGTTGATTGTTTTAAAAAAGGAAAGACTCTAAAGAATGTGTTTCCTTCTATAACATTGCTAGAGATTTTGAGTAATATTAACACAGCTTGTGAATAACTTTCCTAGGTGTGAAAATACCTTGGAAAACACCCTGGGGATGAACTGTTGATATACACAACAACCTGGGTGGATCTCCCGAGAATTACACTTAGTGGAAAAGCCAATCCCAAAGGCCTACACACTGCATATTTCCACTTATTTAACATTCTTGAAGTATAAAATCATAGAAATGCAAAACAGCTTAGTGGCCACCAGGGCTGAAAAGGGGACTGGGGACAGGAGGAAAGCGGGTGTAGCTATAGAAGGGGAGTGAGAGGGATCCTTGTGGTGGTGGAACTGTTCTGCATCTCGATTGTACCAATGTCACTATCCTGGTCATGATACTGTATGATAGCTTTGTGCCATGTTATCACTGGGGAAAACTGGGGAAAGGGTACATAGGATTTTGCCATATTATTTCTTATGACTGTATGTGAATCTATAATTATCTCCCAACAAAGCTTAATTTAAAAAGCACGTTGAAAAATAAGGTGGATCAATGGCTAGATTAATGAATAGCTATATGATAAAGGTGGATATATGGGTATTCGCTGTAGAATTCTTGCAACTTTTCTCTGTGTTTGAAAATTTTCATAATAAAATGTTGGGAAAAATATATTATAAATGTGAGCAGTTGCCTAATGGAGAACAGATATGGGATGGGACCTAAACTGTGCAGTGCTGGAGAGCAAAGCTGACCACTTGGCCCCCGGCATGGAGCAGAGAAAGACCACATGTCCATTCTGTATGTGAAGGAGTCCCCTGAGGTGAGAGACCAGGGTTCACTCTGGTCCCCGCCACCCATAGCCAGAGAGAGGAACCTGAGCCCCACCTTGGAACTATGCTGGATGACGACTGCAGAACAGATTCAGGAGCCTTGGCATGAGTTCCAGGAATGCAGGAGTCTAGATAGCCCCAAGCAGCTGCCCATCTCTAGTCCAGCATTCTCAGGAGCTAAGTGTATAAGAACAAGCCCCAAGAAGCTCATGATGTGTATTCAAAAATATATGAATAAGGCATTCAGTCAAATTGAGTCCCAACCATTTCTCAACAATGGTCGTGCTGATGCTTCATTATCAAAATAATAAAATCCAGCAACAGTCCACTGGCCTGCTCCCAGCTCAGTATCTATGGGGCAGACTGGTTGCTCAAAGGCTGGCGCTGCTGAGGGGTCTGAGATGCCAGATCTCCGCATTCCAGGGACACTGCATGACTCAGTTCTCCTGCCCTCTGTCCTTCTTTCCCTCTTCCTCCCATCCCAGGCCTCGGGGCCATATATCTCCAAGTTGGCTTTCCTTTGACAAAGCAAAAACTGAACTGATGCTCCTCATGTGGTTATTCGAGAGAGCTAGAAACCACTCAAGCAGGTGAGGAAGCGAGTGCCCGAGTGAGGCAGGAAGGGGAAAGCTGCCCTGTCACTCTGGCAGGCTGAGATCCTGCACCCACTCTCACCTTCTCCACCATTCCTCTGGGGCTCTTTAGACCCAGCTCTCCAGTCTTTTTCCTGCCAAGATCTCCTCTTACAAAGGCAAATGAAGCTCCTGCTCCCTGAAATGTGAAGTGCTAACAATGCAGTGTTCCTTCCGTCCCTAAGGGGATGAAGACACAGCCTTCAGCCACTAGGTTTTCTCACACTCGTGGTGTCTCCTGATTGTCACTCTGAGCAGAATGTGAGGTAGTAGCCCAATCTATGTTTTGTTTTTGATGTACAAGTATTGTAGAATCTACCACACTATATTGAAATTATTGCTTTCCTATCTGTCTTTAATAGCCTGTGAGCACCTTGAGAGACATGTCTGATTCCTCCCCTTACCCCCAGGCTAGGGCTTGTAAAGCAAATGCTTAGCCAGCGGATGCCTGGGATGGACGGATGGATGGATGGAGGGATGGATGGATAAATGAATGGATGTTTGGGGGCATAGGTGGGATACTGATGGAACATCAGACCTCAGCAAGCAGGGGAAAGAGGTAGTTGGACATTGGTTTCTGAGATATGAAACATCATATACCGATCACAGCGACATGAGGCAAATATGTTTGTTGGGCAGAGGTTTTACCTGGTTGTGTAGCGTGGTCAGACAGATAGCCAGCATAAGAGCAAAGAAATGTGTCAAACCTGTAGGCATCTTAGACCTCCCTATAATTTACTAAATGAGTAAAGCTAGTCCAGTGCTTGAAGCAAGTTTCAACAGTAAATACTGCCTGCTGTGTTCTAAATGCTTGTGTTCTTCCAAAATTCATGTTGAGAGCCTAACCCCCAAGGTGATAGTATTAGGAGGTGGGGGTCTTCAAGAGGTGATTAGGTCATGAGAGCAGAGCCCTTGTGAATGAGATAAGGGCCCTTAGGAAAAGAGCCCCAGAGAGATGGTCACACCCTCCACCTGTGAGACATGGCAAACGGCACCATCATGGACCAGAAAGCGAGCCCTCGCTGGACCTGCCTGCACTTTAATCTTGGACTTCCCAGCCTCCGTAACTGTAAGAAATAAATTTATGTTGTTTATAAGTTCCCCAGTTTATGGTATTTTGTTATAGCAGCCTAAACAGACTGACACAGCCATTTTAGAAATGACCTTTGGACATCATGTAAATCCTACAGATGATGCTAAGCTATTGTCTGTAGAAGAGATTCTCCCAAATCACCCCATTGTATTTTGGCCTCTTTCGGGTCTGGAATAACAAAACATTATGAGGATGAAGAACCTTCTAGGGTCACACTGCCAAGAACCTTCATTGACAGTGTGAGGCCAGCCCAGCAGTTCCTGAAGGCAATGAGAGGTCTCAAACTCGGCTTTTAAAGGAGGAAATAATCCTTTCCTTTTATTATAGGTTAACTATTTCTTCACAATGAAACATCTTTTGTAGACTGCCCCCCCACCCCCAATTCAAACTTTTCTCATCACCATCACAATCAAATTCCATGGTTGAACTTTGGGGAGGAAGGTATTATCAAGAGGTAGAGGGAACCATTATTAAGAGGCAATAGAGGTCTCAGCTTCTTGGCGGGGGCTCCCACTATCTCACATGTCACTAAAGCGTCCTTCCTATCCGAAGCATACATATTCTCTCTCCTTGCTGGCTCCAGAGTGGTCAATACCCACCCCCATCATCCAATGAGGAGCTCCGCAATTACACAAATCCTAACCCTCTAAGTTGTGTCGAAGTCTATTCCCGTCACAAAAAGGAGATTGAAAAAGGCTGTAAGATTTTTATAAAATGCAGAATGTTTCATGAACAGTGAATTAACCATCACAAAAATACCTTCCACAGGAAAATACACACGGTGAGACAAATTCAGGTCAAGGCAAGTCTAAAATATCTAGTGACTGTCCCCTTAACTTAGGCTGCCCATTATAGCTCATCTCCAGTGTAGAAGAGTACGCCACACTACAATAAAGACCTGTGTTTGCTCAACTGGTCCCTTGTTCAGTCTCCTACACAATCTGTCACTCAACTCCATTGTCTCTTTATTGTTCTTCTTTCCTAGTTAAGATTGGGAATCAATTATAGGAGGTACTGACCTATAAGATCCATTTAGGTAGGAACTGTGATGTTTTAGCTTGTTTTTGAACTGCAACACCTAACATAATGCCTGGTACTTGATAGTCCTATCTATAATTTCACTTCCCATGACTGGCCTTTGCCGGATCAAAGATTTCAGGTCAATTCAAGCCATGTAGTATAGCGATCAGGCGTGCAGACTTGGAAGCTAGACTTTTTATGTTCAAATCCTATATCCGCCACTTTCTAGCTGTGTGACCTTGGCAGGTCCATTGTGCCTCAGTTTCCTCACTTGAAAAATGAGGATAATAGTGGTACCAGATTATTGGTAAAGGATATCATTGGATTACTGTGGGGACTGAACAAGCGAATACATTTAAAATGTTTAGAACAGTGTCTAGAGCACAGTACATACTAAATAAATGTTAGAAATCAACTTTTTAATTAAAACTTGTGATAGAGCTTGTGATATAGAAGTACATGGGCTTCAAAGAAACAAACAAATATATGTTTCATTTTCACCTCGAAAACTTACTGGTGCTGCCAACCTAGTCAGGTTTCTTTACCTTAGTGAGTTCCAGTCCCTTATCTGTAAAATTAGAATAACAGATCTAGCCATAGGGCTATAGAATTTCATGAGATAGTCTGTGAGCCATCCTTGCCAGTGAATGCTGAGCCACCCTCCCTGGGTCCTCCTTCCCCCTCATGGTGCTCTTTCCCTTCCTCCTCATGGTTTTCCTACTCTGACCATCTGTCTCCAGGGGTCCTCCTCGACTCTATGCTCTTCTTCCTCTATGCACTCTCTTTGTGTGATCTCATCCTTGCCATGGCTTTGGTCACAATTCCCACAGGCCGATGTTCCCAATCCCTACCTCCTGCCCAAATTGCCCCACTAAGTTCTAGTCCCATGCACCTTCCCATTCAACATCTTTACTGGTCTGCTCTGCCCCCCAGACACTCAGCTCAACATGTCCAAGGCTGAACTCACTACCTCTTCTCCAGGCCAGCCTCTCCTCCTGTACTGAATATTGCACCCAATGATGCCAACACCCACCCAGTTACTCAGCCAGAAACTCAGTGTCTTCTTTAACTCTTTTCACCACTGACATCTCAACATTCTCCAAACTTCATTGATTCTACCTCCATAATTCTTCTTCCTAATACCACATCCCTCTCCCCGACCCTGGTCACTCACTTAGTTCAAGACACCTGATTGGCCACCCCTCTGTCTTGCCCCACCTCTACTCAGTCCATCCGATTTCCACTGTGAAACCTTAGTACAGTTTTCTAGATTTTTAGGAGAGAACTCCAGATATGATTTCTTCATGGTGTGAAAGACTTCAGTGTACACTACTCCCCTAAGAATTGGGCCCAGCTCCTTCACAGGTATAAATGTCTTTGATAATCTGACCCAGATTCCTCCTCACCCTGGACCCGTATTCTCATCTCAGTCCCAAGTCTCTGGTCCTGTGCGTGCAATGCGTTCACTTCCCATGCTTCCTCCTGCCTCTCACTTTACGCATCACTTGCTCTGCCCACCACCTTCACGTGTGTGACTCTGCATCCTCCGAGCCTCCAAGTCTCAAAGAGGCTGACTTCCCCAGAAGCTGCTCCTGGGCTGTGTGAGGTGCTCAGCTCCAGGCTCGTGAAGTGCCATGGGGCTATCTCTATTCCAGGATTCACAACAGCAGTTTGGCTGACTATTTATATCTTTCTTCCCCATTGGGCTATGAACTTTATGAGAAAAGGGATACTTCATCATTTACTCTACATTTATCCTACCTACCATATAGTAGTCATTCAGTAAAAATGAATGAATAAAAAAGAATTGGTGGATGTCAGTTGACATTTCCTTCTACTCTATAGAGCCCATCTAACAGGAGGTCAATATGAATGGGCAAAGTTTTCCCTGCCATAAATGGTCTGATACTCTTCTTCACTCTGTTAGAACTGGTGGTATCATCCCAGACACCCAGAACACAAAGCTTTCTTGCCCTCCACTGAAATGACCTGCATCCAGGTGGTTTCTAGGATATGTGTTTAGCTTGGAGCATATTTCCTCCCTCCCCAGACCCTCTTCCAGAGGGGAATAGCTGGTGCTCTAGAATAGGGTATTACAAGCTATGGCCCAAGGGCCAAATTCAGCTCACTGCTTGCTTTTGTAAAGAAAGTTTTATTGGAACACATCCATGTTTGTTAATTTATATATTGTTTATGACTTTTTTCATGCCACAATGGCAGAGTTAAGTAATCACGACAAAGATCACATGGCCCGAAACGCCTCAAATATTTACTCTCTGGCCTTTAACACCTGGACACCTGCTCTAGAGCCTTATTCAAGACTATCTGGGCCCATTCAGCTCAGTGTTGAGATTCAAATATGCAAGGCATAACCCACGAAAGGGTCACGGTCTCAAATCCAATTTCCATGGCTGAAAGGCATTTCTAATACCTTTCCTTTGATGATGCTTTATGTTTTTCTAAGTACTTTTATAGTCATTAAGGAAAAGATCTTCAAATACAAATACTACTGCTCCCAGGTGAGGTTGTTGTTGCCGCTATCTGTACCACGCCTTGAGTTTCAAGGCCATTGAGGATAAGCTCTGGAATCTCACTTCCTGTGCCTTGTGAACTTGAAGAGTTAAGGTACTTAACTCTCAGGGTCTCAGTTTCCACCTCTGCGAAGTGTAGACAATGAAAGTAACATCTTACTAGCAAGGTCATAGTGGAGAGTAGATGGTTCATGTAAGCTCTTATCACAATGTTTGCTTTACTTAAAATGATTAATAAATGTCAGCTGTTACGATCTTGTTTGACTATGTGCTGGTACCATGGCAAAAAATTCCTTATCACAGTTAGATTCCTAAAACTTTCTTTCCTTCATACCACTCCTGTGCATGAAATCTTCCATATATCTCTATGCCTACCTGAGAGGATCAAAACTGGGGCTCCATCCATTTCCCCATTCTGATGTCACTCAGCCTTCTGTCCCCATCAGTTGGTCTCACTGACCTGCCTGCTGCCCTGATCACTCTTGCCTTTTTGTTTTATTAACGCTGTGCCCCTGAGCTTGCATTCTCGCACCCTTCCTCTCCACCTCTCTCTTAAGGTATAGCAGCAGGTCCACCTCCTGCAGAAAGCCAACCATGACTGTGACCACCCCCCATCGAGCTCTCCTCTTTCCCAGAGCTCATAAGACCTCAGAAGAAGTGACTTCACTAGACATGAAATTTATCTCCTTGGCCTGTATTTAGCTGTGTTAGCTTCTCTTAGCCTCAATTTCCTCAGCTACAAAATAGGATTAACAGTATTTATTTCGCAAGAAGGTTGTGAGAATTAACATGATATAACACAGATTTCTAGCACATTTAGTCTCAAAATATATTCATTGTTGTCCTCCATGCTTTTAGCACATGGTCTTTTCCACATAGCTGGGCACAATGGACAGCGATGTTGCTCCCTCAGAGCCAGGTAGGGGCCCTAATAGTCCCATACCAGTCCTTGCTACCCAACTCTTTTCACAAAGACGTTCCAGGTCAGCTGTGTAGCCCTCCAAGCAGAAGGGTGATAGTAGAGGAGAGATTTAGTGCTGCTGGGTATGGAAGTAGATTGGTCTGTTTGGGGAGAAATGTAAATGCATGTTTGGTGATAAGAGTGCTAACTGATAAATCAGGCCCTAAGTTGTGTCTAGTGCTGTGCAGCTCTAGGGACCCACCTGCGGGTCTGAGTGGCTCTAATTAATCTCTGGTTTGCTGTGACTGACACAGAGTCTAGTCTTCATCTAGCTTATTTTACCACTATTCCCTGATGAGAAACACTTGCTGTCCACCTTGTCTGTGCCAGTAGGTCCCAGAGCTGTTTTGCCAGGAGAGCCAGGAGAGGTGGGGGTTAAGAGAGAAGCCCCAGACCATCCCAGGGTTCCCAAGCACCCTCCCACTGAGCAGACAAATGCCTTCTCGTGCTAGGAGTGGGTGGTAGTGGGGGGGCTTATTTTCATCCAAGGCTTAAACCCTATTTTGAGCTACATAATTAAAGAAGGTAAGGGCACTGTATTTGGTGGAAAGAAGGGAATGAAGAAGAATAAATTGTTTGAGAAAAGCCAGAGATATGGAGAGGAGGTAGCAGTGAAGAACAGTAGTAGGAATGAGGCTGCAGAAAATCAAGTGGTTGGTCATGGATGGCGACTATGGAAGATGGTGTCGAGAGGACCCTTGAGATGCTGCGGTCCTGGTGCTACCTCTGCCTGCTACTCACTGTGTGTCCTTGAGCAAGTGTCAGCCCCATCCTGAGCCTCAAGTATCAATTCTGTAAAATCATCAATTTGGGTTGGATGATTTCTAAGGGCCTTTCCACACACCTAACATTGTACTATCCTTTGGGAAAGGGACTCTACAGCTGTATTTTTAAATATTTACCAAGCACTTAAATATCACCTACTTTTCACTATTCAAAGAATTTTAAAATTAAAATTGTCTCTTTTAAGCCTTAACACAACCATAAGTGTCAACTATTTTTAAATGTAATTTAAAGATGTTGCTCCACTGTCTTTTTTTGTGTGTGTGAAGACAGGGTCTCACTATGTTGCCCAGACTGGTCTTGAACTCCTAGCCTCTAGCAATCCTCCCCCCTGGGCCTCCCAAAGTGCTGGGATTACAAGTGTGAGCCATTGCGCCCAGCCCTTCCACTGTTGTCTGACTTGCATTGTTTGTAATGAGAAGTCTGAGGACTCTGCTGTCAATCTGTGTTTCTCTATGAGTAATATGCCTTCTTTTCTGGCTAATTTAAAGCTTTCACTCTCTAATACTGGTTTTCAGCAAGTTTATTAAGTAAGATGTGCCTTATGTATTTTTTTCATTTCTTCTGTTTCGGGTTCACTCAGCTGCTTCTGAGTTTATGGCTTCCATCAAATTTGTTAAATTTCAAACCATTATTTCTTCAAATACTTTTTCTGTCTCCACTGTCATTTTCTGACACTCCAATTACATGTATGTTAGACTGCTTATTGTCTCATCCCATAGCTCACTGATGCTCTGTTTATTTAATTTTTCAATCTTATTTTTATCTTTTATTTCATTTTGGATAGTTTCTATTGCTATGTCTTCAAGTTTACCACTCATTCTCCTGCCATGCCTAATTTGCTTTTAATCATATTCAGCTTATTGTTAATCTTGATATTGTTTTTGTTCATCTCTAGAAGTTCTATTATATATAGTACGTACCATGTATTATATATGTATATATATTATTTATTTTAAAATGTCACTGTTTTTCCTTATCTGCTCATGCTTTCTCTTCCTTCTTGAACATATGGAATATATTTATAATATTATTTCAATGGCCTTATCTATTCTATTATCTGTGTCACTTTTGGGTCTGTTTCTATCACTGTTTTTTCTGCTCATTATGAGTCATGTTTTCCTGATTTTTTGCATTTCAAGTAATTTTTTTATTGGATTTGGGACATTGTAAATTTTGTGTTGTTTAGTTGGTGATTTTTTTTTTTTTGTATTTCTTTAAATACTTTGGTACTTTGTTCTGGAATGTACTTAAATTATTTGGAATCAGTTTGAGCTTTTCAAGGCTTTTAAGCATTATTAAGTGATACCAGATCAGCTGCTTTCTAGGGATAATTTGTCCCCACTACTGATGCACTGCTCCATGTCTCCTATATTACAATGTTTTTGTTCACTGGCTGGTGGGAACACAAACTATTCCTAGCACTGTAAGAGCTCCAGGGATTATTCTGCCGGCTCCTTTTCAGTAGTTCTCTCCCCAGCCTTGGTGGTTTGCTCATGTGCATGCTCTGATCAGTACTTGGTTAAAGACTTGAGGGAAACCTTCTGTAGATCTCCAGAGCTCTCTCCAGGCATCTTCTTCCTCTATGACACTCTTCCCCACAAATTATAACAACCCAGACCTTCCCAAACTTCAGACTCTGACTTCTTGTCTCACAGAGACTGCTGAGTTATGTGTGGGTATTCTCTCCCTGTGCTGCAGCCTAAAATCTCTTGCCAGGCAGCAAGTTGGGACATAAGACTTACCTCATTTATTTTTCTTCTTTCAGAGACCATTATTCTGAGCTGACTGTCGTACAATATCTGAAAACCATTGTTTTGTACATGTCCTTAGTATTCTGTTTATTCAAGGCAAAAGGTTTGTATTATTCTATCATAATATGAAGTGGAAGTCCTATTAGATATTGTTTTTGTCTTTGTTTTACAGATGGTGAAACTGAGGCACAGAGAGGGTGAAAAATTTTCCCAACCTTGCACAGTTAACAGTTATCCAGGGATTCAAAGTCATGTTCTTAAACTTTAGAATCTGCTGTCTCAAAAGCATTTCTGTGAATCAAGTCAAAATCTTTACACATGATAGTTTAGTATTTCCCAAGTACAGAGGAAGGAAATCAACATGTGTCTGCCCATCAACATCAACCCATCCAGTATGCAAAGGGACAGGCCCATTCTACTCATTTATGTGTTCAGAGATGATCACAGATATTTTCTAAGGCATCCATCCCAATACTGTATTTGCATCCTGTCTCAGATCTGCAGAGAGAAAACATTTCTCCTGACCTTTTGGGGTCACAGAACAGATTTCAAGAGCCTCAAGTTGTGACAGATATTTGTACTGAATAGAAATATAATCTGACTTTTCAGTGCTATCTGGAAAATTTCTGTTTTCAGAGCACAAACCATTTACCCAAACAGTGTAAAGAGATTATGGTTCACTCTCTACACTGAATTATGCATGGTTTTCAGCTAGGTAAAGTTCTCTGTGTTCTATTTTAGTAACATTTCCTGCACAGAACAGAAAAAAAAAATCTATACTTTCCAGAAGCAACTATTCTTGATATATTTTACTTCTACCAGGAAAAAGATATTTAATAAGTCTGAACCTGATCCATTTTTTTACATCCCATTTTATAATCTGTAATCAGAAATTTTTCTTCGTTTTCTGAAGTGGAGCTTTCTCTTCATGTTTCAAGACATTAAAAGAAAAGAACAGAAGCCAATTTGGCCCAAATTTTAAAATATCTATTGTGGCATACTCATTATGAGATCTTTTTAGAATTAGGCTGACTAATCCTGCTTAACACATGAGGAGTGTTTGCTATTAAGCACTCTGCCTTCTTAGAATACCATGTCAAAACCATTTTAATTGGAGTTAGGGGTGATTATAAAAATGTCAGTTTTAAAAAAACTATTTCAAGAATGCCTCACAACCATAGTCAGATTTGGCTACAGAGAAATTTGTGATGCATTGAAATAATAGAATGATTAAGGCAAGAAGGGATTTGAATTGCAGAGTTTTAGTTCAGCATTCACAGTGTAAAATACAATGGATGTGGGCCTAAAAGGAAAGTTAGATTGCCCAACTGAATTGAAGGCATTCTCTTGGGGGGAAAATCAAAGTGACATGTGGAAAAATATGTCTATACATTTCCCAAATGTATTCTGCATCTCATCATCTCTCCCGGCAATCTTTTGCCACACTGGTTTGCAGGAAGGCCTCAATAACCCCAGTTTTTCCTACCTAGTCTCCCCTGATACTGGTTGTGAGATGGAGCAGAGTGGTTGGTGGCATGGAAAGCAAAATGAGATAAGTTCACGATTTTGATTCAGTTCAGACCTGCAACTCATCTTTTGTTAGAATTACAGAATACACACACACTCACACACACACACACACCAATAAATACACTTATGAATACACATGCACACTACACATGTGAGATCTATCTATTGACGCTAAGATGCCATCAATTGTCAGATGCACTGTTATTTTATATACCACTAGGAAAGGAAAAATACTACCAGTTAAGCCATGACACAATGCCTTTTATTACTTAGAATTTTTACTTCATTTTGTTTTAAAAGAAGTTTTTAAAACAAATATATGAATGTTATCACTCTTACGCATACTTAAAAGCGATCGTATACTATACGTAAAATGAAATGGTTGAGACGTTCCCAAATCATCTTCATATTCAGAGGCTGCATTTTCTAATCACTTGCAATTCAGAGTTATCCAAGCCTGAGTTTTTCCACACAATTATCATCCTCTGTGTTAGTAAGAGCATTGCTAATGTAGTAGTTCCTAAAAGTGCCCCATTTTCATGTCCAGGACTTTCTTTGAGTGCTAAAAGCCATTCTGTAAACTTTGGTGTGTATACACTGTCAGTGACAACTACGTCATGACTACAGCCTGGCCAGAGATTGTGACATGCCATTGATTGTAAGATACATTCTGATTTCAATGATAAAATATGAAAAATATATGCATCTTAAAAGAGGTGACATTATATACATATATATACATACTTTTGCTTATAAATATATGTGTATATATGCATATACACAAATATCCATAGTTAAACATTTTTGTGTTGAAAATACTACACTAAAATAAGTTGGTATAGCAATACTTACATTTTTTAAAAAGTAAAATGTGGCCGGGCACGGTGGCTCACGCCTGTAAACCTAGCACTCCGGGAGGCCGACGCAGGTGGATCACTCAAGGTCAGGAGTTCGAGGCCAGCCTGAGCAAGAGCAAGACCCCATCTCTACTAAAAATAGAAAGAAATTAATTGGACAACTAAAAATACATAGAAAAAATTAGCCGGGCATGGTGGCGCATGCCTATAGTCCCAGCTACTCGGGAGGCTGAGGCAGAAGGATAGCTTGAGCCCAGGAGTTTGAGGTTGCTGTGAGCTAGGCTGAAGCCACGGCACTCTAGTCCAGGCAACAGAGTGAGACTCTGTCTCAAAAAAAAAAAAAAAAAGTAGAATGTAAGATAAAAAATATTAGCCATTTTATAAAGATATGGGGGCCAATCCACCCAACAATGATAAAATTCACATTATTTTTAAAAGCACAACGAAACATTTAACAAAGATGATCATGCTAACAGGACATAAAATAAGACCTAATAAATTTCAAAAGATTAAAATCATAAAATAAACATTTTTAAAAGAAAAGAAAATTCTATCTTGTAGGATCTCACTTGAAAGAATAGGATGTGCCTTTCTACATTTTCTGGGTATAGGTGTTCTATCTGTGCACTGACCTCTGGATTTCCCCAAGCCCAGCCCAGCCCTGGCCAGAGAGCTCTGCCTTAATTGAACCTGGATATCTCACTCTTTTTATGGTAGTACTTACTGAGCAAGTCATCATGAGCAAAGAAAATAGACAGAGAGGCCTCATGGCATTGCAGGAAGAGAATAAGATTAGGAAACAGAAGAAGATTTGAGCCCCTACCTAGCTGTAATGTTTACCAGCTGTGAGGCCTTGGGCAAGTTGCTTACCTTTCCTGAGCCTCAATTCCTCCCCTGACAATGGCCATGGTATAATACCACCTTCACAGGTGTGTCAAAAGGGCCGAGATAACACTTGCATAGAAGTAAAATGGCACACTCGGGGATTGCACTCATTTGCTGGCATGCTGACACACTTCTCACAAGCCAGGAGGTGGGGACATTGCTGATGGTAGATGCTTCTTGATCTTACTGTTAGCAAAGAAGCAGAATAGAGTTAGGGACGAAGGGAAACTGCAGTCAGCCAGCTATGAAAGGGGCTGTTCTGAAGCTGGGGTAAAAGAAGTTTTAAATGCACTACCAGGGCCCCACCTCTATACTCTCCTCTCCATCAGAGAGTCTTCCTCTTCCAGATGACAGTCGGACCATCACCTAGGAGACTTAGTGGGGGAAATGGCATGTGTCCCCTCTTACCAAGTTGTAATGTACCAGGACCCCAGGAAATGAGGGACTATAACTGTTGCCAAAGTGACAGAACATGGGAAAGGATAATGCATGAAACCAGCTTAGAAATCGTGACTTGTAGTTATGGTTCTATGTGTTCTGTTCTTAATATTTTTAGAAAGATAGTAAAATTTCAAAAAAAAAAAAAAAAGAAGAAGAAGAAAGAAAAGAATACTAAGAGTGCCATCTCATGGTGATTTATACCCATTTTGTCAAATGGAGCCTGCCCATCCCTACCACCTACGGTCAGGATGGTAGATAGGTTTCATATCTCCCGTCATCTCCAGTCCATTGGCAGAGACTTCTAGGAATGCTCCGTTGGCCAGTACCTAAGGCCATGGCCATGTTCAGTGAGCAGGTGTGTGAGGATGAGGGATGATGGAGAGGAGAGTGGACTCAGTGTTCCTGAACCCACAGACCTTGGTCTGCAGTCCAGGCTACCAGTCAAGATCTACTGTGGAGAATGAGCATGTGAGAGCTGGCTGAGGAGGGAATTGATCCTGATCTTAGCTCTGATCTTGACAGATATCCTGTCACTGTTCCCAGGCATCCTGCCCTGATCCTAGTTTCCCAGACTCTTCTGGCACATGTGGTATGACTATGTACTCATTCAATCATTCATTCATTCTTTTAACAAATTTTGATTGGACACTTGTGTACCAAAGATTGTGCTGGAATCTTGGGATAGATCCGTGAACAAGACGAATGGAGCCCTTGGAGTCTTGCTGTCAGGAAGGAAAGTAGGCCTTCAACAGCCGCTCGCTTTTTAATCCCGTTGCCTTGTGTGCTACGGAGGACCTGTAAAGTATCTGACAGATACAAAACGTGGAAGACACCTGGCCTATTCCAGGAATCAGTGGTTTCCTTGAGAAGGACTCATAGAAACCATGTCACCATTTTTAAACGCATCTTCGATACTTTAGAGGAAAATCTGTCTTTGAGAGATACGAGGCAAAATAGTAAGAAAGCACATTTGAAATATAATATTGGAAAAGGTGGCCTATGTCTTCAATAAGCTGGCTTCTGAGAGTATTTTTTACTTAAAAACCCATTTCAGAGGCCTGGTGTGTGTTATCCTGAGCATCTGTTCCTTGTGCTCAGCCTCCCAGAGCCCAAGGAAATTAACTTTTCCCAACCTAAGACAGAGACCCGGCTTCCACTCCAGCTCTTTCCACTTGGCTGGGAGCTACAGGGTGTTTATGGTCCTCAAGGGTTTTGACAGTGGGCCATCGCTTTCCCACAGGGGCACTTAACAAGCATCGAGAGCACATGGGACTCTGAACTTTATGGGAGGACACGATGCCCATTCCCTGGCTGCCTGTGTCTGGCATTCACAGAGGCAGTGGGGCCTGACCGAGTCCTCACTGCCCAACAGCCTGTGGAGGAAAAGTGCTCATTCCCGGAGCGGCTGTCTCCCCTAGGAACACTGCGATGTCACGCCCCTGCCCAGGAGGAGGGCCTAGGCTGGCCTGTGTTGTCCCTCATTTGGGACTCACATACAGGAGCTGCCCATACACTGCCATGGTCAGTGTACTTTTTATGTGCTTGTTTTTATCAGCACCTCTTGTGTCCTGCTGCCTCACTCACTGTTAAGCTCTGATTCTTGCTGAGCCATGGCGGCCCCTTGCTCGCTTCTTCTACCCTGGACCTCAGAAGCATGTTTGCCAATTGCGTGAGTCCCATTTTCCAAACCCCACCCTGGGGCAAAGTCCTTCTCAAGTCCCATAGGTCACCCTCTCCCTCTCCCACGTGGTGGAGTGCAGCAAGGGGTCAGCAACACGGGAGGTGCACACGATAAAGCCCGCTGGTAAGGGACAGGGATAAAAATGTGCTTTGATCTTCCCTTCCCAAGGTAGGATATGACTGCTCACTCTCCAAGGGCTAATTTAAGACTCAGTGTTTTAATCCAGGTTTCAGAAAGGAAGCCATGGATGGATAAATGATTAGCTAGCTGTGTGCTTCCCCATAAGCAGGTCGTGGAGGGGTCTTGGTGTCCTGAGACCTGGGTAATGTTGCTCTCTTTTTCTTGTGGTTTAGTAGACGAAAGGAAGTTTTGGTGAACACAGCGGGAGAAGAGGGAAGGCCCGTGGCATGTGTACATATGTGCGCACGACTGCAAACTAGTGCACGTGGCACGGATGCCCAGGTGGGTGTCCGTATATAGTGAAAGTGCCGCATTTTGGCATGACTACTGCGGCACACAGGCAATGATCGCCATGGTATCATCCTGAAAACGTGAACATCATGGACTCTGAGAGAGGGAACGGAGCTTAGAGTCTTGCTTTTCAGAGTGTGGTCCGTGGGCCAGCAGCATCAGCATCACCTGCGAGCTGGTCAGAAACGCAGACTCTCAGGTCCCCACATCTACTGCGTCAGACATTGCATTCTGACATAATCTCCAGGTAGTTCATAAGCATGTTCGTGTTTGAGAAACACACATGTAGAGTTTATCTCCCTGCATTGTACAGGTGAGAAAACAGGCCAAGACAAAGTCTGCATAGTCAGTCCATGTCAGAGCTGGGACTGCAGCCGGCCTGGTAAAACACCGAGTATACCTGCTCCTCACAACCCAGGCCTCTATGCACACGTCCCCTGCCCATTCTGTGATTCCTCTCCCGTCAGGAGCTAGAGCTGTTAAGGCGTCAGAGGAGCTGTGGAGAGGAAGGCTGCCTTCACTGAGTGCTGAGGGAAGAAGCACTCGCATCTGTGCTCAGTCATGGCTAAGAGGAGCAGAGTTGTCAGGCCAGAGGTCTCCTGGTACTGCCTGCACCAGGATGTGGCCCTCTAGCACTACGCCACCTGACTGATGTGGCGGGGATGGGTGTGTGCAGAGAGGGGCTCGCTGATGGTGGGGTGTTGTGATGTGATAGTTACTAATAGCTAGAAGGGAATTACTTTAGTGCAAAGCCAAACTCACATCCCTGCCATTCAGGACATTATAGAGTGTGGGACCTGCCCCACAACCTTTAGGAAATGCCATCTCCCTTTTTTTTTCTTTTACTCTACATTTAATTGGCAGCTATGATGTTTGTGGGAAGGGCCTCTGTCTTAGGCACCACACACACACATGCACACACACGCACGTACACGCGCACACACATACACGCACGCATGCCCACACACTCAGAGTGCTAGGCTCAGGTTTTACACTGGGCCCAGTGTCTGGTTCATCTCTGTAACCCTAGCCCCTAAACTCATGCCTGGACATTATAACTGCTTATTAAAGTTTGTTGATTCAAACTTAAGGGCAGTAAGAGAGTGGACTTTCTCTAATACTAAGGCCTCATTTACCCTATTAAATTCATTCCCGAACAGATTTCCTTTTATGTTTGTGTTTATATCTTATTAAATCTGTAGTTCTGGTTTGATGTTTATTATAATTGTTGTCTCAAACACTTCTACAGAGTGTTAAATTTCTCTTTTTCTGTAAGTTGTATAGTTCAGTGGCATGTCTTGAGGTGGACTCTCAGGCTTAACTGTGCTAACGGCATGTGCTTCTGTAGGTGTGGGGGTGTGCAGGGTACCCCAAGCTTCCCTCACCCTCACCACAAATCCTCTTCCTCAGAGTGTCTAGGTTTCTCAGAAGAAGACACTTTTGGATACCCCGATTTAGTTGTCCTGGTACACATGGCCTTTGTCTCCTAACTTGACAAGCATGTGTTCCAGGGCTGGAAATGTATTTTATACTTGGCTTTTATTCCCCAAGGCATGGCAGGTATTCAAGGAATGTCTACTGAATGAATCACTAGTAAAAGTATGCCTGTGAGAAAGTCAAATAGACATAAGTTCCAGGATAAAACAAATTTGATTTAGTTCTCTTCCAATGCGGAGCATGTGTTCAGGTAACTGCTTCTGTGCCAGGCACTGTGCTAGACACGTGAAAACGTAAGGGAAGGAAATTGAGCTCCATCCTCAAGAACCACAAAGGCTTGAAGGAGAGACAGGCATTTAAATAAAGAAATTTCCCAACTGTGGATAAGTGTAACAGATGATGGATGTACAAGGCTTGGAGGTTGCAAAGAAAAAAGGGTATTTAATCCATGGCCTGCATAATGACTAAAATAGGTTATGGAAGATAAACAGTGAGTTTACCAGGTTGATAAGAGGCAGGGAAGGTACAGCATGATCAAGGGCTTAGAGGTGTAAACACATTGCCATGTCCCAGAGACCATTCACTTCCAGAAAGGAAAATGTAATGACTGACAAATGCTGGAATTGAGAATGTCCTTGGTCACAGTGAGTAGCTCTTTCCCTTCTCCAAAGGCAGAGCTGCTCCACTGGGATGCTGTCCTGCTCCGACTGGGGAAGGCACCACTCTTCCTGACTTCAGAGACTCGAGATAGCTTTGTGCAGTGGCCTCACCCTGCGTGCACCCCGACTTACTTGGGGGTGCGGAAGGATGCCTTAGAGCATGGCCCCTGCTCTGACCCACATGGCTGGTGGCGTTGAATTACGACATGTGTATCACTGGTACTCTTATTGTCTTAAAGTCTTCTTCTTGTTATGCGGTACAGATATGTGTAGCTTTTGTTTTAAGGCTTGCACTCAATAAACTGTGAATCTGTGACTGTAAATAAGACAACTTGTAAAAATGCGTTTATGTTGATACTTCTAACTTAAAATTTATTTTGCTTTTACTTTAACTTATTTATGAGCCAGGAGTGACACTGATGGAGAATCTGTTTCCACACTAATAACACTAAAATAGATTTAGATGCGTATCAGATGGAAGCTGAGTATCATTTTTAATTATGATTAAGGTGACGTTTTATTATTTCCCCCAGGAGAGTCATGAATTTTGACTCTGCATGAAACGTTAATTGAACGCCTCTCCTGCCCCTTCAATCGGAGGGCATTTCTGGTAAATAATGGTCGTTCTTGGTGGGCAGTCGCTACTGGGGAACTTTCAGTGCCGTGGGTCTGAAGAAACATCCTAGAGGCCTTTCTGCTTCCCTGCCTGTCGGGGCCAGGTGAAGGAATCAGACAGGTGTGGATTTGAAACCTGGCAGTACACTTAGGAGCTGTACACACTTTGATAAGTTATTTAATCTTCCTAAATCTGAGTTTCCTCAACTGTACAATGGACATGCCACTGACCTCAGAGTGTAAGGATTTTGTGAAACAATGTTATAAAGTGCACGGCAAAATACAGCTAAGCACACTGGTAGTATTATTATTTTATTAAAGTTTCAATAAAAATGGAAAATCTCAAACTACTTAATCAGTCCAAGGCCTGGGAAGAGAGCCGCAGGGTCACATCTGGGCAAGTAGGAAGGCACAGGGGTTGAAGGAATTCAGAAGAAGTGTCGGCGTCTCAGCAGCCGCCATGGGGCTGTGGCAGGGCGTCCTCCTCGCTGCTGAGAGGCGGAACAGTGCGGTAGGCAGGATACTGGCTGTGGAATCAGATGGACTTGGGGTCGAAGCCTAAGGTTATAGAAGCAGGAAGAATAATGCTCTTACTAGTCGTTGTGAGGAGTCTGAATAATAAATAAAGGCATCATCAGGATTCCTGGTGTCTGATACCTGGGGGCCATGGTTTTGGACAGATGCCATAAAACTCAGCATATGGAACACCCTCACGGGCCTACGCAGCTTCCTCTTCTAATTAAAGGTGAAAGCCATTGCATGGTGGTTTTGGCTTTCAGAAGAGTAAGCTGAAGATCATGAAAGGGCTTCGACATAGACCTGCAGTGTTGACTTGGCTATCAGTAATGTCTGTCCCATGAGGTCCCAGCATCTCCTTCTTGGTCACGCTGAGAGCCCAGCCAACTACTAGCAGCGATTAGAACCTAATTCTTGGTAGGATGACCAAGTTTCCTTGGAACTTTCCCAGCGTTAGCTCTGGAAATCTTGCATTAAACCCCTTAGTTCCCGGCAAACAGGATGGCTTTTCTTCCTATTTGTCCCCCTGCAGGTGGGAGGTGACCTTCAGAAAGCTCAGGCTTCCCTATCGTGCCTAAAACCACATTTGCATTAAGCCACTTTTATCTGAACCTAAAAATCATCAACTTCAAACTGGCATATTAGATAGGTTTCTTTCATTAAAAAAAAAAAAGCCTGAGAACACAGAACACCTGGGTCTCTAAAGTAAAACCAAGTGAGATGGTTTGGGACATGCTTGTTTGTTCTGAGTACCACCTGAGTGGGAAAGGCGGCATCTGAGAGCATGTCGGGGGATCTGGGGGCTCATGGCAGTGACGACACCTCCTGCCCTCAAAGCCCTCCCCAGAGAAAGCCTTTGTCCCCTTATGCAGCAAGAGATGAAGATTTGGAGCATCTCTAGACCTGGGAGGCTCCCCCATGCCCTGTCCTAGGTAGCAAATACCCCCACAGGTAAGAACTGTTGCTGCCTCCCAGGGCTTCTCAAACATGGAGATTCCCAGCCCACACCCACAGAGACTCTGACTTAATGGCTGTGTGATTGGTCCAGGCATCAGGATTCCTTCAAAGCTCCCTGAGGTGATACTAACATGCTGCCAGTGCTGCGGTCACTTCTCTAATCGAGAAGGATGTATGAGCAGTAGGTGGTTCCAGAGGCCACTGCATTTCAGACCTGCCACTTCCCAGGCCACTGAGGGCAGAAATTAATGGGCCTGTGGCAGCGGGGAGGGAGGACTTCAAAGACCTGTCCGTGGGTATCTGAGGACAGGAGAGGAGCAATGTAGAGGAATTTGCTGTGTCCAGTTCCTGGACAGAGCAAAGCAGTGGATCTGACACCCCACAGAGCAGTGGGATGTGGGTGACGCTAAAGGGGCTATTTTGAAGTGTGGACGCAGGCCGCACTGCTGAGGGTCCCATGAGGAAGTGCCACCCATCAGGAGCCGGGAGCCTTCTCTTGAGTCCTGCAGGCAGCAGATGACTGGTCTGCAGAGTGGCCAACCCCAACAGAGAAGGTGGCAGCAGTTTGGGGCAGCAGCAGAGGAGACCAAGGCTTCTCCTCCCGTGGCCTGTGGGCAGCACACTTTAGCGTGGAGGTGGGACCAGGATGCGTTCAGTGGACTTGCTGGCAGGAGAGTCCCTCTGAGAGCTCCCAGCAGCGTGCACCTTAGAAGACACCCACTGGCAGCCACAAGAGGGGCCACCGAAATCTCCCAGAATGAAGATGGGGCTGAGGACGAGTTAACTGGTAACAGACCCACAGGGCTAGAGGCCTGGTGACAACAATTCTACCAGTTCACTCGGTACAGGATCAGTGCGTGAATGAGGGGTCCCTATAGAATTCCTCCAACTGAGTCCTACCATAATATGTTTGAAGCTTATTTTATTGTAAAATTTGTCTATACACAAGAGATAGAAAGGAGCTATCGTCTACAGATTTTGAGGTCAGGTTTCAACCTCAGTTCTCCCATTAATTAACTGCAGAACTTTGGACAAGTCACTTTCCCTCATTGGGCTTCTGTTTAGCTAGTTTTAAGATGAGAGAAGTGGATTTAATCGTCATTAGGGGACCTCATAGCACCGACACCTTAGGGATTTACTTCCCTCGAGCTCAGTTATCTATGCAGGGAGACATAGCATGAGGGGAGGGGATGCCACTGGGGCCTTTGATTCCCTGCTCCCAGTTGCAGCCTCCCCTCCTTGCTTCTCCTGAGCACATCCCTACACCTCCTGGAGCCAGGGAGGGCTGAGATGCCAGCCAGCTTGGTGCGAGTCAGGCCCTGCCGCTGTAAGCTGTTACTCTAACAAACAAGGCCCGGAGAGAGACTGTCCTGTCCCTAAAGTTATTTCCCTGTTCAAAGATTTCCAGCTCAAAATGTGAGCCTGGATGAAGATAAATTGACACCTGCAGATGTTCTGGCGGAGCAATTGCCCGGTAGCTCACGTGAGAATGCGTAGGCAATATGCCCGTCTGAGAGTGTGACAACGCTGTGGTGCGAGCCGGCTCTGCAGAGGGCTTATCTGGCGCCATCTTACTTTGGGGGCTGGAACTCTCAGAAGGAAATGGTCAGGGAGAGTCAAGGTCATGGATTCTGATCTAAGTGGCTGATGTGACCCAAGCCAGAGGCACGACAGCAAATGGCTTCCTTATTGGGCACCTACAATATTCCAGGTACAGTACAGGAACTTTGCACATTCATCCTCTCACCAGCCCTATGGCATTATTATCTCCATTTCACAGACAAGAAAATTGAGGCTTAGGGCAACTGAGAAGGAGAGAGTTGGTTTGCACTACAGGCTGTCTGATATGAAAGTCTATTTTCTTTCCTCTGTTACGTGCTGGACTCTAGCTATTGTCATTTCACCTCCCATTCTTGGAAACTGCTATAACTCATGGGTCCCAGCCAAGAGAACTTGGTAGTACAGGAGGTCAGAGATGTCAGGAGGGGGTTTGGAAAAGCATGAGTTTAGGACACTCACCAAAGAGCCCCACCCAGCTGGGAGGCAGCATCACCACCAGTGCAGCTATGCAGCCTGCCTGGTGGCCTGCGGCTGACCGAGTGGGCCCAACAAGACAAGCAGTGTGACTTCAGATGCTGGACAAGACTCATGTCAATTTAAGAAATAGCAAGTGCCCCCTTTCAAGAGGTACTTGTCTAATTTTTTATCAGAAACTTGGGAATAATTTGTGCTATGGAGGGATATGGCCAAACAAGGCTAACAGACAATGTACCAGGAAGACAGATATGATTCAGCAACCCAAACGTTCGATGCCAGCAAATGTGTCTCGAGAGATCATGCATTCACTCAGCACAAGTTCCCTGGCACCCACTCTGTGCTGAGCCTTGGACAAGTGCCTGGGAATACTGAGCGAGCCAGATCTGGTCCTTCAGGGCCCTCCAAAGAATATATGCGGTACCCTCATGGTGGAACGGGGATGCATAATTTGAGAATAAGATGGAAGAACATTTCCATGTCAGCTGGTTACAGCTGAGAGTCATAACTATTTGGCTGTGCCTCTTTTGGGGGTTGGGGCTAATGTTTCATGAAGTTTTCATAGGGAAAAAATGAGAGCAATCTATTTCAATTACTTTTTAGATGTCAAATTTACATAATCATTTGATGTAATGCTATTCGTTACGGGCTTCCCTGGAGTGGTGTCAGTGCCACTGTCCCTGAGAATGCCTCAGCCCCCGGAGGAGCAGACAGACATTTCTCCACTCTGGAGAGCCAGGCAGCATTCCGCTGCAATTGGATGGCCTTTGGCCAGGGATAATTAGGCCAAATGGGTGTGAAAACCCACTCAGGGGAGAAGAGAAAGGAAAGCATTCTTTTTAATTAATCACTCTTTTTCCAAACTTGAGCGTAAAACGGCAAAATTAAAATTCATTTTAATGATATAGTCTTCATTAATGTGAAATGTAGTTTTAGGCAGAACTTAATTCAAAGCTTGCTTTTTTGGTGAGAAGGAATATTGCTTTTGTGTGACCTTTAATAAATCCAGAACTGACAATATGGAACTGTAAAGGATTTCTTAGGCAGCAGAATTCTGAGAAGAGCCTTTTCCCCGCCGACTGGTTCTCCATGCGACAGATGTGTCCATGCTGTGACACTCGTGCCAAGCGTATGTTGTCTGCATGCGTGTGGGGACACATGGGTGTGTGGTCCCTCTGTGAACGCTTTGAAGGCCAGAGCCAAATCTGCTCCGGCTGGCTTTCTCTAGGTCCAGCTTTTAGACAT
The DNA here is from genome assembly GCF_000956105.1 of Propithecus coquereli. Taxonomy (NCBI): domain Eukaryota; kingdom Metazoa; phylum Chordata; class Mammalia; order Primates; family Indriidae; genus Propithecus; species Propithecus coquereli. Next base: position 16,435,669 of record NW_012136080.1, read on the forward strand.
TTCCATTTCTTTGTGGAAAGAAGGAAGAAATGAATGAACGAGTGATGTTGCCAGAAAGTGACTTCGTTGTTCTCAAGTACTGAAATTTGGCGTCTCTGTCGTGGCAAGTCAATCATTGAGTTTGGTCATTTGTAAAAATTTTTTTAAAAGAATCATCATTTAAGTGTCTTCCTCTATTAAAAAAGTGCTGTGGCCTGTATGATTCATTCAGCATCTGTTTCTACACTTCAGTAATTTGCCTAGGTATTAAATGCATGTTTTGTGACTAAGAGTCTGAAGAGCTAATTTGATTTTCTTGAATCTTTGGCAGGAAGAGCTAAAAATGTTTCATAAAGTTTACAGACAAAGTCTTTACCCCAGATGATTGCCACCTGGTTCCTGGGTGGGGTGGCAAGAGAAAAGGGAAGTCCATAGGGGCAACTGCTGGGCTCCTTCCTTCCTCCCTTCCCTCCCTTTTCCCTCCCTTGCCTCCCTTCTTCCCTCCCCTTCCTTGCCCTTCAGCTTCTTTCTTCCCTCCTTCCCTCCTTCCTTCCCTCTTTCCTCCCTCCCTTCCTTCCTCCCTCCATATAGTCACTGAGCATCTTCTTTAAGCCAAGCCCCATGCTCCGTACTGTCAATGGCCATTATGTATGTGACAGAAAGGACATGTTTCTGCCTGCATGGGGCTCTGCAGTGGGGGAAACAAAGAAGAAAATGCACAACACAAAAGAATGGGCCATGTACCCTAAGGAAATGGAATCTGTGCCAAGCCTAGGAGAAGGGGTTAGACTGGGGGGAGGAGGTTTCGCAATGTAAAGCCGGGAGACAGACAGCCGTGACACACCTGGGAACTGCAGGGTCGGCTGGCAGCAGCAGTGGAGACACGCGGCTGCAGTGGGAAACAGGGCCTAGAGTGCAACGAGCCATAAATGCCATGTTAAGAAGTTTGTTTTCTAAGCACGATGGAGAAGCATGGGCGAATTTTAATCAAAAGGGTGATACAACAAGACTGGTTTTATTTATAAAGGAATGTTTGGAAACAAAATTGAGGAGAGCAGTTATGGAAGAGATTAGACCGGTGACAAAAGGCCTACAGGGGAGGGAGGGAGCAGGTTCTGTAATGGAACCCGCTGCCTACATGCAAATCCTGGGTGAAGATTTGGAGCAGACCACTCTGACCAACAGCGTGGGCCTCATCTGGCGCTTGTTTAAAATGCAGACCCTTGGCCCCCTCCAGACCTGCTCATCAGAATCTGCGTGTTAGCAAGCTCCCTGGGTGGCTTGGCACATGTGAAAGTTGAGGCGCACAACTGTGGAGAGGAGCACAGGACCGAGGAGCACACCTCCAGAAGAACCGGTCCGTACAGTGTGAACAAGAATTCAGTGTGGTGCGCGGATGAATCTTACTGGGTCGATTATGTTCTTCGAGAAAAGTAGCAGCTCAGAGACTTTCAGGGATAGATAGGGCAGCTCAGAAAGCCCGTGAGCTCTTCAGCCATGACCCAGCCATTTCATGAAAGCCAGTGCTGGTTGGATCTGTGTGGCCAGTGTGTCTCTGTGGAAGCCCGGAAGTCCAGGCCAACATGCTGAGTTAATGCCAGTCTCCGGATGTGACTCCTCCGCCCCCACCAAGCCACCTCACAGTCAGCCAAATGTACATTTCCACCTATGAAGACTGTTGAAACATGCCTGAGTTTGATCACTGGGATCAACCTGGCCACCTGTGCAGACCAGGGACATCAGGCGACAGACAGTGGGAGCCATGCCTACAGTCAACGCAGAGTGATGGAGAGCAGTGCATGGATTCTAGGTCAAGGTTCAGTTGCAAAGACTGAGTCAGCTAACAGTGGTCACGGGCAGGAGGAGGAGTGAGGTGCAGGCTAGTCAGGGTTAGCACGCGGGCCCTGCTGTGATCACTGCCTGGTTCTTCCATGGCTCGCAGGGTGGACCACAGGAGCTGTCTCCGTCCCCAAGAAACCTGTTGGCTGCTCTTCTGAATTCTGTGCACTCTACATGTGGCTCTGGGGGAGTCTGATATTCCTTAATTAGTATTGGCAGCAGCTACATTTGTTTATGATGTTGCATAATCAGATTTGTATAATGGCTCTTTTATAATTCACTTTAAAAATCCAAAACAGCACAGTGCAGGCAGGGAGAGTGCAAACAGGGGCCCCCTGACATGTCAGCATTCCAGCCTTTCCTGACACGGAAGTGTGCGCTAATAGAAAACACAACCAGAAAGATGACGTGGAGGGGCTGTTTCCTTATCTGCCCAAATCAAGCATGGCTCCCTGCTCTGGGACAGACCTGAATTGAAGTCTTTTAATTATAAGAAAATAGAAAGTTCAAGATCTCAGGAGACAGGGACACACCAAAGGGTTTAGGTCTTTTTTCATCACATACAAGGTGAAGACTGGTCTTGGGCCCCAGAGAGGTAACTTTTAGGAGTTTCCCAAAACAGGTTCTCAATCTAGGATCCATCGTGGCTTCAGGGAGTCCATAAATTCTCTGAAATAATGATGTGTGTAGTTTTTGTATATGTGCATTTGTACATTTTTGTGTGAAGAAGAGCCATGTCATTCATAAAATTTCAAAGGCTGTGATTAAAAATAGCTGAAGAACTTAGAGATTTTCAACGATCTCAAGTTCATGCAGAACCTTTGAACAGATCCCGTGCAGTTTTCATGTCATCCCTGTGACTGGTCAGGGCAGAGACCATTACCTGCAGTTTACAGTGAGAAAACTTAGGCATAGACCTTTCTGGGCTTATTGATAATGTGTTTATTGATCCTTAGAAACTGGACACAGAACCAGGGTTGGCACTCCTCTTTCAACTCCAACACAAACTTTAAGAACAAAAATTATTGACTCTATCTACATAAGCCAGGACATTTCTAATGTTAATATTCTCAAATCCTGAATCTGGCAAATTGGTTTCTGTGTGTACATGTCGCATCTCTGCCTCCCCAAAGGTTCCCTTTGCCCACATTTTTCTGATGTGAGGGTCATAGGTGGTGTAAGATGACAAAGCTATTTCTAGGTCAAAGTTAATCCTAGGAATGGCAGCTGAAGACAGGAGAGGGCTTTCCTCAATGGAAATACCCTACACAGCCTCCCCCAGTCTGTAACCTCGGTCCTTTCCTGGGGACTGGAGCCTCTCCTTTCAGATGCCTGCCTCCCTTTTAATGAAGGTGGACTTTACATTTTGAGCCATGTTGCTCTACAAAACAACCTACAGGATATTGTTCTGATTCATGATCGAATTAATCCACAGAGGAAAATAAGTCTTTGAATGATTGCAAACTGTTCCAACATATGAATGGAAATCTGATACTTCACCTCTCTGAGGTTTGTAGAATGAGTATTGTCGCCATCAACCTTATTGGGTTATTCGTGCAGATTTAACGAGATAAATGGGAAAGTGCCATCACCGTTTTTGAGTAGGACCTCAAAAATGGTCATTTACCTTGGCAAACTTCAGAACTAGTTTCAGGTTACTTAAAGTCTCTGTCATCCCCTCTCTTTAGTGTTATCCCAGAAGAACATATGTTGGACCTAACATTCTAGAAAAGGAGTGTGTCTCAAGGCCTTATAGTACTTCTTTTTTGAGCTGGGCTATCCCCAGGTTAAAAATTTCTGATTAAGACTTCCATTTGATTCAGTCCAACATAAAGACAGCCAAGTAAATATAAT
>NW_012136080.1:16439390-16543547 GCF_000956105.1 Propithecus coquereli
AGGAAAATAAGTCTTTGAATGATTGCAAACTGTTCCAACATATGAATGGAAATCTGATACTTCACCTCTCTGAGGTTTGTAGAATGAGTATTGTCACCATCAACCTTATTGGGTTATTCGTGCAGATTTAACGAGATAAATGGGAAAGTGCCATCACCGTGCCTGGTCCATTTTTGAGTAGGACCTCAAAAATGGTCATTTACCTTGGCAAACTTCAGAACTAGTTTCAGGTTACTTAAAGTCTCTGTCATCCCCTCTCTTTACTGTTATCCCAGAAGAACATATGTTGGACCTAACATTCTAGAAAAGGAGTGTGTCTCAAGGCCTTATAGTACTTCTTTTTTGAGCTGGGCTGTCCCCAGGTTAAAAATTTCTGATTAAGACTTCCATTTGATTCAGTCCAACATAAAGACAGCCAAGTAAATATAATTAACTAAAATATCATCAGGAACATTCAACAATGTTTATAATACACTGAGGGTTTTTTTGTTTTTGTTTTTGTTTTTTAATTTGCATTCTGCTTCGAGAAGTAGATGTCTTTCCAAGCCAGTACACTGTGGGGCATGTGTTTGCTTATGCCCAGCTTCATGGTACATGCTAGAAGTTGAACTTCACTCTTTCAAGTCGGGCTGGGAAGACAAGCTTAACGCACAGGAGAGCAATGTGTGTAGAGTAAAAAGTCATATAGTGAGCATTAATCCATATTTTTAAAATAAATTCATTTATGGAATTGAATTCAGTGTTCACTAGAACTGTTGAACAAGGGTATAGAGGATCAGTTTTAAACTTTTAAAGCAAATATGCTCTATACTAATGAAAGGCCCTACAATAATTAAATGTGTGCTCCATAAATAGACTTTGGTACATGCTACATGTAGAAAAGTCTCTGGGGATCATTTAGGAGATTAAAGTGATTTAATAAGGAAAAGTGTTTAGGTGAAAAACGGAAAACCATGACCCAGTGGACAAGACATAATCCACAATGACACAGCCTGCTTGTGTAACTAGGAAAGTCTTGTGTTAGGAGGGCAAGCATTACTTGGAGAAGTGATGGAAAGGATTTACCGTAGATCATGATGGTAAACTCTTGTATCTTACACTCATTATTGCTCAGTTGTTTATAAAGAAGAAAATTAAAATCACCAGTAGTTTCACTGGCATAGAAAGGTAAGTACTATTAGTATCATAGGCCACTTCTTTTCAGTTTTGTGTACGTGTGTCTGCTATGAGATCACGTTCTATGTAAAAAAATTATTTTTCTGTACATTAAAGAATTTCCATGTCATTTTTAAAAAGTCTTCAAAATGTGTTTTTAAATGGCTGCACACTGTTCTGACATATAGACGTGTCATAATTTAATTAACAATTCTGCTGTTGGGCATGTAGGTAGTTTCTAAACTTTGCTGATACAAACATTAATATTAAAAATGGTATTACAGAGATCACTTTTGTGCCAAAACAGTCTCTAGTTTGGATTCTTTCCTTAAGATGAAGTCCCAGTAGACAAATAGCTAAATCAGAGAATATAAACATTTTTAGGGCTCTTCACATATTAATATATTCTTTTCAGATTTTTCATTTCACATTCGCACGAAGAGTGTTTGGGTGCCCTCCCTTTCACAAGATCCTGCCAACACTGGATGTTATTATATATAATATATATATTTTCTCTAATTTGGTGGCAAAATTACCTCATCCCTGTTTTAATTTGTTATTCTTTAGTTGTTGATTGAGCACTTTTCTGAAGCCTTCACAGCATTTTTAATTTTCTCTTTTTTACCATTATCTCTTCACAGCTTTTCAGCCTCCCTTTGTTGTGCTAAGCTCCCTTTTAGTCAAGTTATTTAAACAGACCTTGCGACTAAGAAAAGGAGGCCCTTCGTGGAAACTTCCATCTACCAATTTGCTAATTCCAGATGGGCATTGACTTTCTCATAGACATACGCAGCTGAAATTACTTTAATACTTTGTGCTTAGGTCAAATATTTATACATAGGTTTTTTATTTGACAGCTAATCCATGGCCCAGCTTCGGGAAGGCATTATTTCCTCCATGTGGCCATAGATAATGGATGAGGTCATTTCCAATTCATTTGTCTTTTCCCTTTCCTTCTTCTGACTCTCTTTAGTCAAATCCTTGGAAAAGCTGTAAATGTGTCACAATGAGAATGAGAAATCAAGTTTTTGATGAAAAGTTTGTCATTTCCTGTTTGCTGCTGTGATACGTATTCTGTTCAAAGCTGAAGCAAGGATAAATTTTCTACTTGCAGTTAAATTCCATAGCATCCTCCTTATTCATCCCCCCCCTTTAATGTCTTTTGTGGAAACTTCCAACTTAATATCTTTGAACCATCATCTATGGGGTATAAGACCTTTTTTGGGATTTAACAATATGTTGGAAATTTGCATCATTCTGACACCTGCTGTATGATTGCCCAAAGTTGTAAAACTCTCTGATGACAAGTTCTTAAGAAGGGACTTCTCTATAATTATCTTTATTTTCAAAACCTGTTCACAATATCTACTTTCTCAGTGGTGAAAATCACGATATATATGTAACATCATAACTGTTTATGTGGAGGAGACATAAGCAACACGTAGACATGCCGTTCGTAGTAAGTGGATAACCTCACAAATTTGTTGTCTATATCATGCTATTGACTCACATATTTGGGTCAATCCCTTTTATAATTTTACCTTAGCTTCCACATATTTTTTTTCTTTAAAAAGACAAAAATTTCTATTTTCATGAGATCCACTTTTTTAGCTCCCAAGTATGAGTGAGAACATGTGATAGAGTAGATTGGTGGTTACCAGAGGCTGAGAAGGGTAGGCAGGGAGGCGAGGATGAAGAGAAATTGACTAATGGGTACAAATATAAAGTTTGATAGAAGAAATAAGACCTAAGGTTAGATAGATCAGTAGGGTGACTGTAGTTTGCAATAATATATTGTATATTTCAAAATAGCTAGAAGAGAAGAATTTGAATGATTCTAACATAAAGACAAATATTTATAATGATGGATATCCCAAGTACACTGATTTGATCTTTACAAGTTATATGAATCTATTAAGTTATCACATGTACCCAGAAGCTATGTGCATCTATAATGCATCCATAAAAAAGAAAAAAACAAAAAAGATAAGCAAATTCATATTTAAAAAGACAAAACTCACTTCTCATTTTTTTCTTGAAACCTTTGTCAAGAATAATTGACATACATGTATCTCTACTCAGCCACAAAAAACGATGGTGATCTAGCACCTCTTGTATCGTCCTGGATAGAGCTGGAGCCCATTCTACTAAGTGAAGTATCCCAAGAATGGGAAAACAAGCACCACATGTACTCACCATCAAATTGGTATGAACTGATCAACACTTATGTGCACATACAGTAGTAACATTCATTGGGTGTGGGGCAGGTGGGGGGGGAGGAGATGGGTATATACACACCTAATTGGTGCAGTGCGCACCATCTGGGGGATGGACATGCTTGAAGCTCTGACTCAGGTGGGGCAAAGGCAATATAGGTAACCTAAACATTTGTACCCCCATAATATGCTAAAATAAAAAAATTTAAAAAAGAAGAATTGACACAAAAAAACTGCACATTTGAATACAATCTGATAAGTCTAGATATATGTATACAGTCCATAAAACTATCACCGTAAATAACACATGCATATCCCCAAGAGTTTCCTCCTGCCTCTTTGCAAGGCTTTCCTCCCACCTTTTGAAACCCCATCCACCCCATAGGCAACCAGTGCTCTGATTTCTGACCCTATAGATTATTTTCTAAAATTTTATATAAATGCAGTTAGGCAGTATGTATTTTGTCATCTTTCACTCAGCATAATGATTTTTGGGATTCACCCATGTTATAGTATACATTAATTCATTTCTTTTTATTGATAAGGAATATTCCATCGTGTGGATAGATCTGAATTTAATTATTTGTTTACCTGCTGATGAATATTTGGGTTATTTTCAGATTTAGACTATTACAAATAAAGCTATTAACATTTTGAACTTGTTTTTTGTATCAAAATATGCTTTCATTTCTCTTAGATAAATACCTAGAAATAGAATGGTTAGGTTATATGATTCACTTTTAATAACTACCACAAACTCTTTCTCAAAATGGTTGTGCCATTTTACAAACCCATCAGCAGTATATGAGAGTGTAGTTGCTCCAGTTGGTCAGTGCTTCTAATTTTATCCATACCAGCATACTGATAGCTTCTTTTAGTTTTAATTTGCATTTCTCCTATAAATAATAATGCTGAGCAATGTTCCATGTGTTTATTTGCTATCTGTATATCTTTTGTGGTGAGTGTCTCAGCAAATCTTCTGCCCATTTTATTTATTTGTTGATTGATTGATCAAGATGGGGTCTCACTCTGTTGCCCAGGCTGGATTACTATGGCTTAATCAGAGCTCACTACAACCTCCAACTCCTGGGACCAAGTGATCCTCCCACCTCAGCCTCCCAAGTAGCTAGGACTACAAGTGCTACCATGCCTGTCTATTTTTTTATTTTTTGTAGAGCTGGGGTCTCGCTATGTTGCCCAGGTTGGTCTTGAACTCCTGGGCTCAAGCAGTCCTCCTACCTTGGCCTCCCAAAGTGCTGAGATTACAGATGCAAGCTACAATGCCCCAGCCTGCCCATTTTAATATTAGCTTCTTGTTTTTGTTCTTGAGGTAAAAGTTTTTCATGTATTCTAGATATAGATCCTTGGTTGGTTACATATTTTGCAAATACGTTTTTCCAATCTGTGAAATGTTTTTTGTTTTCTTGTCAATGTCATTATGTGGCTATAACTGAACACTCGATTCTATTCAAATAAACTATCATGTATTTTTACACTAATGTCTTGATCACTGTAGTTTTATAATAAATCTTGAAATCAGGTAGTATAACTCTCCCAAAATTGGTCTTCTTGTTTCAAGTTATTTTGACTATGTAGGCCCATGTCCTTTTGATACAAATTTTAGAATTAATTTGTCAATTTATCTAAAAATAAAATGAAAGCATGAATGGATTTTTATTGGAATTGTATTGAATAGGTAAACTAATTTAGAGAAAATGATCATCTCAACAATACTGATTATTCCTATCCATGAATACAATATATCTCTCCATTTAGTTAGGTTGTTTTTAATTTCTTTTGGCAGTATTTGGTAGTTTGCAGTGTCCCAATGTACTTGCACACAATTTGACAAATTTATCTCTAAATATTTCATAGCTTGTATGCTATTGTAAACAGTATTATATTTTTTATTTCAATTTCCAATTGTCTATTGCCAGTATATATTATAGAAACACAATTAGTTTCTGTATATTAATTTTTTTTCTTTTTTTAAATTTCAGTATATTATGGGGGTACAGATGTTTAGGTTACATATGTTGCCCTTACCTATTAATCTTTTTTTAATAAGAGATAGGTGCATTTATTAGTTCTAGTAGCCTATTTATAAATTCTCTGGGATTTTCTATACAGAGGATCAGGTGGTCTATGAATAAAGACATATTTGTGTATTTTGTTTTAATCTAGATGTCTTTTATTTATTTTCTTGTCTTATTGAACTAGCTAGAACCATGGGAACAGAGTTGAACAGACATGGTGAGGGCAGACATCCTTGCCTTATTCCTCATCTTAGGAAAAATCATTTAGTCTTAGGAAATAGATTTTGCTAGATGCTCTTCATCAGGTTGAGCAAATTCTCTTCCATTTCTACTTTCTTAAGAACTTTTATAAGGGATGCTATTGGATTATGTTAAATTATTTTTCTACATCTTATTTATATAATTGTATGGATTTTATTTTTTAGTCTGTTAATATGGTAAATGATATCGATTTATTTTAGTTGACTTTATTTTTAAAACAGTTTCTGCATTACAGAAAAATTGAGAAGGTAGTACAGTTTCCCTACCCCACATCTAGTTTTTCCTATTATTAATAACTTACGTTAATATGATACATTTGTTACAATTAATAAACTAAAAATGATACACTATTATCAACTAAAGCTCATAGTTTATTTAAATTTTTTGAATTTTTACCTAATGTCCTTTGTCTGTCCCAAGATCTCATTTAGGATACCATATTACATATAGTTGCCATGTCTCTTTAGACTTTTCTTGGATATGGCAATTTCTCAGACTGTCCTTGTTTTGATGACCTGATAGTTTTGAGAATTACTGGTACATAATTTTGTACAATATCCCCTATTAGAATCTGATAACTTTTCTCATGGTAAGACCTGACTTATGGGTTATTGAGACAAAGAACACAGTGGTAAAGTGCCATTTTTCATAATGTCAAATAAAGGATATATAATTTCAGTATAACATTACTGTTCATCTCAAACTTGATCATATGGTTCAGAAAGTGTTTGTTGAGTGTCTGGGCTATCAAGTTACTCATTTTCCCCCATTTCTTTCTGTACTTTTTAGAAATAAATCATTATGCATATCCCACACTTACTTTATGGAAAGTTACGCTTCACCTCCTTGAGAGAAAAATATTTATATAAATTATTTGTAATGTTTCTACACAGGAGATTTGTTCTGTTCTTCTCCATTTATTTATTTAATCATTTATATTTTTGTCAGTATTGACTCATGGATATTTATTTAATACTTTGGGTTATAATTCAATACTCCTTTATTTATTTTGTTCTTAGATTGTTACAGCTTTGGCCATCAGGGACACTTTTATCCGGGTACTGTTTCCCTTTGATGTATGCCCATCACTGTGTTTTTTGGTTTTTGAGTTTTGAGTTTTCTTGAGCATTTCTTTACTTTCTGGCCCCAAAAGATACTCCAGGATCATCTGGTATATTTCCTACCCAGGTATAGAATAAGCTATTTCTCCAAGGAGCCCTGGTTCTTTTCACTGGAGACTGGTATTAGAAACTGAGATCTGAGTGCTAGAGGTACTTGTTGCTTCTAGGGAATTATTGCTTTTATTCTCACTCAAATGACAGAGGAAGAAACGTATGTCATGTATACTAACCCATTATACACATGTCTATACTGTGTGTGTGCGTAACTGTCTGTATCTATATTAAGCTAAACATGAGTTCACACTGATGTCTTCAATGATGCACTAGCACATGCTTCATTCTAGCCTCCTCATCTTGCTTATCTATAAACTCTCTCTCACTCCACAGTAAGAAACGTGGTTCCCCAGTGTCTACCATTCGTTCACTTAATACCAAGTTCCGTGTATGCCTTATGGCTTACCTTAGATAGCAAAATGTTTTTGGTACTAGATCTACTAGTTATCATTTATATTGAGTGTTATTCCAAGGTCAATCATATAGCCAGGCTAATTAGTATGATGCTATAAACACTACAGATTTCACAGTCACCCTGTTCTGCCCAACTAGCTGTGTGACCTCGGTAAATTTCTTAACTTCCCGGAAGCTCAGTTTCTTCATTTAGAAAATAGAGATCATAATAAAAACTTGTCAGGCTTTCGTGCTCATATATACTATGTTTATAAGTATGTTTGTTTGTTGCTGGAAATGATCCAGTAGAGGATGAAAAAGATATATAAAATGTGTAAGCAAGCGTGGCTGATTGCTGGAGTGAAGGCAGACAGCGATCAGGCTCAGCGTGTGAGTGAGGAGGCTGGCCTTTGAGAGGAATAAAGACATGTCACTCCACACATAGAATGCCAGCCAGCGTGGCTGTGGCTTCCCCAGCCTCTGCTAAGGTGCAGGCATGGAAGAAGAGAGGGCTTATCCACAAGTGGCATTTGCCTGGGATGAAAGAGAGAGAGGGGTGTAAGAACGTTAAGGGTGTTGGAGATGAAATTATTTTAGTGGCGAATTATGAAATCTAACTGGCTGAAAGTGGATGTGAAGAAATAATGTTGGTGATGGAGAATGAAAAAGTGGCAAGGTGAATAAATTGATCCTTTCTTGGGGTCCACAGATAGTGGGAATTGCTTTACTAAAGGAAGTGAAGTGGAAGCATAGGAGATAGTGCGGAGAGAGAAAATTGATTTGTGTCTGCTTATGAAGATAGTGCAGTTGTCAGGGAAAATGGGATCTTTGGCATGACCATGGGAATGGGTGGCTGGGATTTGATGAGTAAAGGTTTTTGGTGCAAAGGAAGAGGCCAGGGTATAGGATGGGTTCGCCAGAAGGATGTTGGGATCACCAAGCATGGGGACAGTAAGAAGTGTGGCAAGAAAAATAGTGAGCCAGGAGCTGAACTCTGCAGAGAATGAGAAGGATCACTAGGTCAGTAGATGACAACCACAAGGAAAATTGTGAGTTATACAGTCCTGTGGGATGAACGTGAAACGAGCCATGATTTTTGAAGAGGGAAGGAGAACAAATGGTTTGGAGTGTCTCTGAGGTATTTGACAAAAATGAACAGTGAGAAGACTACGAGAGAACTGATGTCCTCAGAGGATAGCCTGGCTTAGTCAGAGAAAGAAAAGGAAGGAACCATTCGGAGAAGTAAAGAATATGGAAGAGTCAATGCCGACAAACCCTGAGTTGCAGAGGCAACAGTGGGAAGACTTGGGAGAATGGGGACTTGGTTCAGCTTAGGAAATGTGTGAAGCCTACATGTGGGGATTAGTGTGGGTGATAAGGGATGACACGAGAAGCTGGGGCTGGAGTGCTCAGGGCTGCGTGGAATGGTGGAATTGTCCTGAGGGTCACAGGCACCCAGCTGGACGATGTGGAAGGGGTGGTCACCCCCATGGGGTTCAGCAGTTGCTCGCTCAGGCAATTGTGGGGGCATATTGCCCTAAAGGGGAAACCCTAGGCCTTGGGAAATTGAGCCTCTGTAGCTTCATCTGTTAAATAAAACCACGGAGCCTAATTCCCAAGTAACCAAATTTAATCAGATGGATATGTAATGCCAATTATTGTTTGTACTACACAGTAGATACTAAAAAAAAAAATCTTACGTCTCTTCCCTTTTTCTCCTTTGGCTTCAAGGAAACAAAAGTCATCTGTGTCTAGTGACTTAGAACAACTGGCTGGATTCTAAATATTCTGTTTCTGTAAAATAGGCTTCTTATTAAAACAACAAAATATTCATATTAACTACTCTTTGATAATTCCAGGAAGGAGAAAGATCCCTGCAAAAAAAATTAAAGTCAAACTCTGATAGTCTAAAGCATTTGCAGCTGTAGTCCTACAGGCATTTGTTACAAGTGCCATATTTAATATTTTCCCTCCCTATTGCCTAATCATATACAGTGATCTTCATTGTTTGAAGATTCTGTGTTTGTATTTGCCTACTTGCTAAAAATGATTTGTGATCCCAGTATCAACACTTGTAGTTCTTTCACAGTCATTCCTGGCTATGTGCACAGTGGTGCAAAGTCTGAGTTGCCTAATGTGCATGCTCCCAGCTGAGGTCAAACAAAGAGATGCTCTGCCTTCTTGTTTCAGCTCTCATACTGTAAACAAGTGTCCTTTCAATGGTCTATTTACTGTTTTGTTTTTTTTGTTTTTTGCTTGTATGCTTTTTTTGATGGTTTTGCTTTTTAAAATAGACCCCCAAGCATAGTACTGAAACACTATGTAGTGTTTCTAAGCACAAGAAGGCTTTGCTTTGCCTTATGGAGAAAAGCATGTGTCAGACAAGCTTCATTCTGGCATGAGTTATATTGCTGTTGCTGTGAGTTCAATGTTAATGAGTCAACAATTTATATTAAATAAAGTGTCTTTAAACAGAACACACAAAACACAGCAGCGACATAAAACAAGGTATGTAATGATCAGTTGACAAAAATGTTGTACCTAGAGGCACTTAACCCTGTATTTCCCCCAGGAGCAAGGGTTCAGTATTTGCTAACTCAGCGTTTGCAGCGACTTTATAGATCATAACTGCTGCAAATAATGAGAATTGACTGTGGTTGATGATAATTCCCTTTGAGGATGATTCCCTCACGTTGCCTTCCGTTGACCTGTCAGCAAGAGATAACCTCCAGCCTCTTTTGTAGGCAACCCAGGAGCCTGGAACAGAAAGAGGAGCATGAGAATCACTCCACTGTTTTTAGGGCAGCTGAAAAAATGATGATTCTCGTTGAACAGTGACTATTGATTGAGAACTAGGCCAGTGGGGGAGATCTCAGAGCACAGGCATGCTTCCGACACATTTATGGAGAGCTTTCTCTGTGCCAGACAAGAAACTGGGATTACGGAAGTGATTTAGATAGGCTCCTGCCCTCAAGAAGCTTCAGAGTCTTTTATCCCTACCTTCTTCTCTCCCAACTCCCAACACATAAAATGTCGAATGTGTCCTGGCCACTGTTGAAGTACATTGTACGTTTTAGTCCATTTAATCTTCATTATGACCTGAGGAGGAGGTACTATTACTACTGTGATTTTTTTAGAGAAAGTCACTGAGTTAGATAACTCACCTGAATTCACTCAGTATATGGAAGAGCAAGGAACTGGACCCAAACAGTGGAGCTACAAACTCCTAGGCCCTCAGCCATGCATCTGAACTGTCCTCGCTGGCTGGAGAGAGAGATACAGAAACAGAAACAATCCAGGTTGCAGGTGCTCCCTGCTGGTGGTGCACACAGGGACAGAGAAAATCCAGAAGAAGAGCCCCAAGGCCAGTTGCACCTCCAGATGCTTTAACATTAGTGGGAGAGCAAAGGCATAAACTAACAACTTCTCAACAGAGGAGAGTGAACTCAGAGACTCTGAGGACTACCCATGCTCAGAGGGATCGGAGCTCCAAAGCACAGCTGTGCTTGGGCTACTGGGAGGCCTCGTGAGCCCAGCCTTCAAGAAAATAAGCTTTTGTCAAAAATAAATAAATAAATAAAGCAATCACTCTGGCTGGCCCATCCCCACTGAGTGTGATTAAATGCAGTTTGAATGCACTTTTCATCAGCATTGGCTTTTAAGAGTGATTCTCCTGCTGCTGATATGAAATAAAAGCCAGGTTTATGTGGAAGAAAAATAAAACATCAGGGCTTTGAGTTTTCTTAGGTAAGGGCCAGATTTTCATCATTCTTCCCACTCCCACACAGAGCTCCTAAAGAGGGAAGTTTGTAAGTCAGCAAAAATATTACATATCAAAGAGATATTCATAACTAGAAGCCAAGAAAAATTAGGCAGATAGAGGCATTTGTGTCTATCTGAGTCTTCCTCTTGTGAGCTGAGCTGATAAATTCAGAAAGCATTTCCACACTGGGAAAATGAGGCTCTAGGGTTCTTGGGCTCCTTGCTAGGCAATCATAGGTGGTGCAGACATCAGGACCACATTGTTTCAGCTCAGCCTGCTATGGACAGACCCACTGTGATTCCTGGGTGCTCCTAACAAACCTTCCAGTACTGTACCTGACAGCTCTCCATAGCTCAACACCTGGAACAGTGGTGTTAGATTGCTGAGGGTGGCTTAATCCATATCCCATGTCTAGTCTCTCTCTACACTCAGTGTTGGCTCATGACCCATTGTGCTGGGATCACCTAATGGCTGGAGGGAATGCAGAGAAGGTGCTATTCCATGGGTGAAAGCTCCTAAGTTCTGTATAGGCAGATGAAACCAATAAAAAAATAAATGGGCAAAACGTGAAATAAAGTACAACAACATTGGAAATGCCACAGCAACAGTGAGATTCAAAACAACAGAAGCAAACTTGAAAAAGTGTTGAATTCATATTAGAAGAGAGTAGATCTGATGTTCTTAATAAAATTAAAATAGGATCTTCCAATTTTCTTTTAAGATTAAGGAATGCCTTGCTTCTCAGCCACATATGTACATGCCTAAAGGACATTTCCAATTCTCAGCTACTAGAGAGCAGTTCAAGGATGCATGGTTGGTATTCTGTGTACAGATCTATTCCTAAAGCTCATCATTAGTTTTAAGTAGATTGTTCTGCCTTGAGTTGAGACTGAATAAATGAAAACGTGCCTGGATTTTCCCTGGTATGTTTTAGTTTCAAACATCTTGTTTACGTCAGGAACTAAAGCTCAGACAAATTAGTGTTGGACTAATGGTCACAATGTAGGCTCTTGATTAGCCTAACAAATGATCATTCTTCACAGGAGTTTAAATAGAGACCAGATCCATAGATGCGCTGATTGTTCTACCTGGCCTTCAGTATTAACCAGTGATTTGTCTTTAGCTATATGACAAGCATGAAGAGAGCTGTGGCATTTTATATGCCAACTCTGATTGTCGGTCATCATCTGGAACTTTGTATTGGAAAGAATACTGAGGCTGAAACTGGCTCAATAGGGAACAGTATCACAGTCAATTAGCAATGTCTGCCATGAATGCAAGTGAAGAGGATCAGGACAAGTGAGACCTGTACTTTTCTTTCCTGCATTAAAGCTGCAAGACTTGGAAGCCAGATCTACTTGGAATTCCCAAGGTGAATGAAGAATGGACTATGTTCCTACCAGCCCATCCAGTTGAGCATGTAGTTCAGAGAGAGTGTGTATCTTTCTGTCTGTTACACCATGCTGATCCCTCCTCTCAATCCACCAAGACTTTTGTGAGCATCTATCCCTATTTGAAGCCTCGCATTTTTCCTCGAGAAGGAGAATGAGGATTATGTAGCTTGAGGAGCAGACAAATGAGATGTTGGAGCAAGCCCAGCTCTATAATGCTTCTCTGTATGTTGTCTCTGCTATAGACTGCCTCCACCCTGGTCCCACAGTCTCAGGCACAGATTTCAATGCCTTGTTCTGCTCAGAATCACTGGATCTTGGGGCAAGATGAAAGTCTGTGGGTATTGAAGGAACGGTGAAGGTCAGGAAGAAAAACTGAGGCTCACCAAAGCAGAAAGAGATTCAGGCAATAGCGATTACTGAAAGAAGCTGAAGATGGGCAGACACATATATCCTTTGCCAAATGGGAATATACCTACCTTCTCAGGGGGAAGCTGCTTAAAGCCACTTGGTTGCCTCCTTCAGACACAAGTCCAGAAGTTTTGCTGTGCCCAAGGCCAGAAGACAGGGAAATCTTGAAAAGTACAAGGAGAAAACCTCAGTGATTTCTGGTTTGCTTGGCCTGAGGAAGGACTTTGCCGTCTCTTTAATACCTCAACTTCACACTTGCACTGAGCTTTGGCGGTGTGAGGATTGTGGTATGTCCCAGAAGCTTCAGCACAGGAAAAATAGAACCATGAGCAGAAAGGCCTCAGGAGAATACCCCAGAATACCCCTGATTGCATTCCTAGAAGGTGTAGCTATTCTTGGACTCTGATTCCGTGAAATGAAATTATACCGCATTGACATCCGTTAGCTCCTGTCACATAAGTTTCTCATTTGTCCTTAAGAAACAGCTACATAAAACTGGAGAATGAATTAGAGGCAGAGAAAAAGGGGAGGGAAATGACATTTAATGCCAAGCTCTGCACTTGGTGGTGAAAAGGCTCATTGGTGTGACCCAGCGGCTGCCCTCTTGTAGCTTACTATCTAGCATAAGAGTAGTCTCTTAAGTGCACAGATGATTCTGAGACCCAGTACGGAGGGACTGGGAAGGGCTCTGGGCCTTCAGAGAAAGGAGAAATCACCCAGGAGAGGGCTGGGCCAGGAATATGTAGAGAAAAGTACACTGGATGTGCACTCATGCGTTCATTCACTCATCCCTTTTACCAATCATTCACTCAAAATTACAGAACCCATGTCAGGCACTGGGGACACAGAGATGACTAAAGCTCAGTTGTTCCTCTCAGGAAGTTCAAGAAGATCTTGAACAGGAGTTTGCCTGTGGAGAAACACACGCAGTTTATAGCATTAGGGGTGCTATGGTAGATCTGATGGGCGCGGGGGTGGACGGGCAGGATGAGAGCTGCAAGCCTCTGTGTGGCACTTTGGAGCACGTTAGTGGATGGCACCTCTCCTGGGCAGACACCACCCACAGGCATATGGCTGGGTGAACAGAGGTGTCGTTGGGAATTAGGAAGAGAGGCCCCAGTGTCCTGGCTGACTCAGTATCCAGCCATGGTATTGACTTAGCCAGTGAGCCACAGGAGTGCCCAGGTGCCCTTGTGCAGGGTGCCACCTGCACAACTGCACATGGTACCCCAGTGGCAGTGGGCTAGAAGCATATAGTGCATGTCCTGGCTTTGGTGCTGTGCAACCTCATGCAACCCATTTGACCTCTCAGAATCTCATGTATGTGCAGGATGGAAACCATAAGGTACACCTACCTTGATTGCTATGAGCAGCAATCGAGTGAGATAATGTATGTAGTGCTGCCCTGGGCCCTGGAAGGCTCTACACGTATATTAACCATGTTATTCAATAGAGATTTTTCTATGGATTAATTGATCGGGAAAGTCTTTAATAAATCTGCTAGTGGGTAAACATTTCATAGAGCCTCTTCTCTTCCTTCTTCTCTCTCTCTCTCTCTCACACACACACTCACACACACACAGACTCATACTCACGCTCACACCTCCCTTCCACTCTCAGCCCTGCCAATTCACAGGCTTACACCTTCTTTGCTGAGAGGTGCTACCCCTTGTTTTCAGGATTTTAGGCAAGAGGAAGGTTTTCCATGGATACAAGTTAGAACCTAATAGTGTCCTTCGAGGTATACCTTGCTTAGTTTCTTGTGGAAAGGATTTTTTTAAGAGGACATAGAAAATAAACAGTCAGAAAGTGTTTGTCCCCAATAGCTTTATTGGAAAGCGTTATTGGGCCAAATGAACCGAGTTGAACATTTGCATTAATTAAATTGACCATAAACCCAGCTTAATGTTTCATTTCACCTTTCTCCTGGCACGATGGTGCCCGAGTGTTTTGGAACTCAGATACATACCCACTGGCAGGGATGGCTGAGAGATCAGTGACAATCAATGCTTGTAATCAAAGAAGATTAAACTTCGTATTAATTAATGGAAATCCAATGGTCAGCACTGATGTGGAGCAGACTGTCCCAAGCCTGTGGTACATCCGCAGAACTGCAGGTAATTAAACAGTGACCCCTTCTGGAAGGAAAAGTTTGTCTCATTGTTGAGTTAAATTCTGTGTGTGCAGCCTCAATTCTTGAGCCAAGGGGGACCACACCAAGTGTTGTAGAAAATTAGGACTGTGTGAAATGTAGCTCCCCACCTGCATGCCCAGCATCCTTCTGGCCCCAGAGGAGTTGGAAGAAAGGTTGGGAGAGAGTTTACTCCTGGGTTCAAATCTCAGCTCTGTCGCTCACTAGCTGTGTGATCCCAAAAAAGTTACTTAACCTGTTTGAATCTCAGTTTTCTCATTTGTAAAATGACAGAGAGGTTTTGTGAGGATTTGATGAGGGGTGACATGGTAGAGACAGAAAGAAAGCAAGAGGGAGAAAATACAGGCCAGTTTCTTAAGCAACTCTTTGCTGGGTCCCTGTTTTTACAGACAGGAATGAGCCTCAAAGCTGATATATGAGGTTCATGCTTATTAAGCCCATTTTTGTGGATGAACATGCAAAGGAAATTAGAAAAGTGTACAAACTGCAACTGATCAAATGCCCTCATGAGGATGTGGTGGCTGCCATTTACTGGCAACTAACTATGTGTCCACCAAGTATGTCATTCACTCACCTGCGATACTCAGAACCTCCCAACAGAGATGAGGTGATGGACACTCAGAGAGGTCAAGGGATGTGTGAGAGCCATGCAGGAGCTGAATTCACACCCACACGCACCTGGGCCCAGAGCCCAGCTCCACCCCATTCTTCCCTGGGCCCAGTTGCCTGGGCATGTCTGTGGGAGAGGAGGTTTTATCAACCACTTTGTCAGCCACATTTGTGACGAAAATGAGAAAAAGTCTCTGGTTGGGAGGTGCCTACAGTCTGGTCAGGAGGGCAGAATTATAAGCCTGAAACGGGCTGAGAATAGAAGACCATGTGTGACCCACTGTCACCTCCAGTATCTGCCATTAACTCCATTAATTACACTTTGGACCAATGAAAACATGAATCCTCTACATGAGGCCCAGTTGTGTGTGTATAAGAGGATGGGGGCTGGGGGCGCTAGGATGGTGACATGTCCACCTTGTGGGTCTGTGGATCTATAATTGGAAACTGGTCCAGGAGGTGGCAGGTGCCACAGGGACACTCAGCATTTCCGGATGATTTCGTTACCAGCCACAGAATGGTTGAAGCTTTACTTTTTTTTTTTTTTATTTCAGCATATTGTGGGGGTAGAGATGTTTAGGTTACGTATGTTGCCCTTGCCCCCCCCCCAAGTCCGAGTTTCAAGCGTGTCCGTCCCTCAGATGGTGCACATTGCACTCTTTGTGTATGCAAATACCTATCCCCTCCTCCCCCCTCCCCCTCCCCCCTGCCCGACATCCAATAGATGTTATTCTTATATGTACACTTATGTGTTGATCAGTTAATACCAATCTGATGGTGAGTACATGTGGTGCTTGTCTTTCCATTCTTGGGATATCTCGCTTAGTAGAATGCGTTCCAGCTCTATCCAGGAGTATACAAGAGGTGCTATATCACCATTGTTTCTTAAAGCTGAATAGTACTCCATGGTATACATATACCACATTTTATTAATCCACTCGTGTATTGGTGGACACTTGGGTTGTTTCCACATCTTTGCAATTGTGAATTGTGCTGCTATAAACATTCGGGTGCACGTGTCTTTCTTATAGAGTAGCATTTGTTCTTTTGTTCTTTTACTTTTACTTGAAACCACGTGCATTATCACCTGGCTGCTGATAGCAGAATTCTGGCATCTGCAGTTGAGAGTGGTCCAGGGCCCCAAGGGAAGTCTTGCAGATCCCTCCCCATCATCACACATCCCTACCAGACCTGGGAAGATGTGTGCATTTGACCTCTCATCTTAGCATGGAGACAATTTAGCACCATTGGATAGTCTTGCAACAGAGTAATAATTTAAGAGGAATTACTCCCTAATGTAGGCATGCCAGATAATTCTTTAGCAGCATCCCTGGGTGATTTCCTTCCCAGGGAGTGGCATAATCACTTTGCATTGGCTCACCAAACAACTGATGGCTCAGTGCATCATTGCCCCCAATCGAATGGATTTAGAGCACCATTGCATTCTGTGATCATTTAATCCCTGAATCTCTTGGAGGTCACCTCTGTTCACCAGGGTCCCAGATACAGGAGAGGGCAGCAGCCCAAATGCCAGCTAATGTCCATGCAGGCAAGGTCAAGGAGCAGGTTATTTGGTGCACTTCTATTTATATACCTCCCCTCCAGGCTAATTATTTATGTCATTGAAAGGTATCTTAGTCTGTTTGGGCTGTTATAACAAAATAACTCAGACTAGGTCATTTATAAACAACAGAAATTTATTTCTCACAATTCTGGAGGCCAGGAAGTCCAAGATCAAGGCACCTGCAGCTTCAGTGTCTGGTGAGGGCCAGTCTCTCATACATGACACCTACTATGTGTCCTCATGTGGTGGAAGATGAAAAGGGATGAAGGAGCTCTATCAGATCTCTTTTATAAGAGCACTAATCCCATCCACGAGGGTTCCATGCTCATGACCTAATCACCTACAAAAGGCCCCACCTCCTAATAGCATCACTTTGGTGATTAGGTTTCAACATATGAATTTTAAAGGGACATAAACATTCAGACCATAGCAAAAGACCATACCTGTTCATTAGCACATGAAGCTGCTTGCTGGGCCTGACTAGTTTTAAAGGCAGTGAAAGTTAAACTAAGTGTGCTTGTATAATGCAGACATCCAAATGTATAGGCCTCAACTGAGGTTAAATATGTTTACCTAAACCAAGGAATACTTAGTTTCTAGAATAGAAGAACAAACAGAAACAGTTCTGAATTCTCTAACCCTTCCTTATTCTTTCTCTTTAGTTGTGATAATAGCAGTGTTTAGAGCAGCTGCCAGGGCTGTCTCTCAAAGTGAATGCCATTTACTTTCTGCCATTTTGGAATCAGGCTGTATGTGTCAGAGAGGTGGGAGGGAAGTGCAAAGAAGCTGGATCATGGACAGCCTTCCTGTTTTTATTTTGCTCATGCCTACATTCCTAAAAGGCCATGGAAGGATGGGGGAAAGAAATCATAAGCAGTTTTTGAACAAGTAGATCAAGATTCTCATCCCAGCTCCTCCAAGACTAGCTGAGTGACCTTGGGAAAGTTACCTGGTGTCACTGGTCACAGTTTCTTCCTCTCTGGTAGGAGACACAGCGCAACAATGTAAGCAGCATGTGTAGGCTATGAATAAGGTCAATGATTAGCACCTCACAGGGTAAGTGTGAAGAGAAATAGATTCTTTATGGGAAAGGCATGTCTCGAATACAAGAGCCAATCAGTAAGGTCATAATAATTAGAATGACTATTTAAACTTTAATATTCAGTATTGTACATTTCATCTGCTGAGTACCAGATGAGAAAATCATAAAATGTTTAAGGAAGGTCGTGATTGGCAACGTTCCTTTCAGTCTTGGCTCAGTTGTGAAAGCCGTGAAGGACAGAGCTCTTGCACACAGTGACTCAGATCTTCTGGGTTTCAGACCCCACCCCCACGTCCTCCTTGACTCTCTCACTCTATGGTCATTTGTGACACATTCAGATGAAGACAAATAAGCACCCAAGATGAGGGAAGCATCTTTTCCACATTTTGAGGGCAAACTTCCTTAAAGAATGACTTTGCCTTGGAAATCAGATACATCATCTTAAAATTCCTGCAAGTTGGAAAGTATACTCATTCCCCTCTTCTTCTGAAAAATATTGCTCATCCACCAGGCTACAAGATACTTTTTTCGTGTTAAATTCCATTAATCCTCACGACATGTTATAGCTGAGAAAACTGAAACTTCACAGGTGTATGTGGCCTCAGTATTGACCCAGGAAAGTGAACCCAAACACTGGGGTCTGGCCTGGAGGTCAAGTGGGTTCTTGGCTTTGTGCAGGAAAGAATCCAAGAGCCAGCAGACAGAATAAAGCAAAAGCAAGTTTATTGAAGTAACAAAGAAATGGAAGGAAGGCTGCCCCATAGGCACAGCAGTGGCTCTCTCTCAGAGCAACAGAAAGTAGCCCTTTGTGAGTTTCTGGGGTCTTATTTTATACCTTCTGTTTAATTTTATGTTAAGCAGAGGGAGAATTATTCATAAGATTTCTGGGAAAAGGGTGGGGAATTCCTGGAACTGAGGGAACCAGTTTTTAAAACCATATAGGGTAACTTACAGAAGTTGCATCGGCATTTGTAAACTGTCATGGCACTGGTGGGAGTTTCTTTTAGTATGGTAATACATTACAAATAGCATATAATGAGCAGTGAGGGTAACCTGAAGTGGTTTTTCATGGCCATCTTGGTTCTAACTGGGTTTGGCCAGCTTCTCCACCGCCTTCTGTTCTATCAGAGACCTTGATTTGGGCCTTATGACTCCTTATCGAGCAAGGCCTGCCAGTTCCCCATCTCGGTATGACTCTAAAATTCACGGTTCTTTTACAGCACATATAAATAGAGATAATAATAATAATAAGGTACAGAGGGAAGAAATCTCTACAAGCAATTGTGCAATTCTGTGAGCTACTGCGTGAGAACTCCAGGGCCTAGTATAACGTTGGTACCTAATGGATGCTAGCTCTTGATTGTCCTATCTACAACCCCAGCAAGGGCCTCCTCAGAAAGCCCATGGGAGCAGTCCCTTAGGGTAACTTGCCCACTCTGTTGACTCACTGTGATAGATATCAGAGCACTGGAAAGGCCTTCAAAAAATTGAATCCTAAGTATTTAGTCACAGGAAGGTATTTTGTAGTTGATCAGTTCATATCGCTAAGAAGGGCATCCTTACCCACTGTGACTTTCTGGGGGTCTGGCTTAATTCCAAAAGGAGACAGGACTGGAACTGCTCACAAAACCTCAGGGGAAGTTTGGTGGTTGAACTCCGGTGCCACAGGAATGAGGCCACCAGCATCCTTAAGTGACATGGCTGAGCAAAGGTCATAGCTCAGCTTCCTCCCAGCTCCAGGGCAAGAGCCAGCAAGAGCCTACCTGCTGCACTGTAACTTCCAAGATATAATCCTGGGACACTTGGCATGGTGACATTGAGCTTAACACACAGGGCTTGCCGTGGACCTTTGGTGCCTCCCATGTACCCCTTGTGAAGGGTTTGGAATGAACCTTATATCTACTAAGGAAAGGTCGCATGGGGTCACACAAGACTGCTTCCTAGATGAAGAAGTATGACAGTGACAGGGAGCTCTGGCATTGCTTTTCCTGGTATGAGGACTTGAGAAGAATTTTGACTGAGAACAATTTAGACATCAGATCCCTGCTACTTGTTGGGGAGGCTGGACCAGCTCCCCAGATCTGTTGGAGGCCACCCCAACCCTGTCTATTCAGCTAATCTTTGATATTAATTATTTGTGTAAAGTGGTCCTGTTAGGACTTACTTTATAAAACTGCCAACCATGGGCCAGCATCTTCAGACAGTATTAGCAGAACAGAAAGGCAGAAAGAGTTGTGTTCACCTGCTCTGAAAAGCCTGGTTGTCCAGGGCATGAGGAGAGCTGAGACAGGGCAGCTTCATCAGGCATGTTGTTCACCAGGTCCTGGGATGGGATGCAGCGAGAGCAGTTTCTCCAAGGATGTATAAGCATCTTGAGAGGGGTAAGTGTGCTTATCCTCGAAGGGTAAGTCAGAGATCTCGCTGCGAAAGACAGCGGTCTCATAAGATCTGAAGAGAGAGGATAGGCCATTGAGGGTAAAGAAGTCACAGGGTCAGAGAGGAATAGAACAGGCACAGATCACAAAGCCATGAGCAAGGTGGGTCAGAATTTAAACTGGGAATTGGGAACAGTTTCAGACACTTGCGTCTATGCGTAACCACTTGTGCGGAGCAAGGAGGCAGGCTTGCTATGCCCAAGTAACCAGAGGGACACCGTGAGCTCCCTTGGCTTTTGCCCTGAGTGTTCAGCACCTGAATATTATGGTTGGAGGACTTTTTTGAGGATCCTGGGAGTGCCTTGCCTGTAGGTGGAGAGATGGAAGTGTCTGGGACTCTACACACCCCACGTCAGGCCAGTCCTTAACCAATCGCTGTCTAGTGAAGAAGTAAGTCTGGCTCCCTTGCCTCAGACTGGGACAATTCTGAGAAGCAATTTACATGCCAGAGTTCCCCTGCAGGATCAGACTGAAGCCACCTTCCATAAGACTCTGCCTGAAGTCACAGCCTTGCCTGACTTCCTCGCTTCCCCGCCCTGACAACACCACTTCCTTACATGTCTCCCCTGGAATGATAGCTTAATGAATCACTTTCAGAAGAACCTGCGTCTCAGGTCTACTTCTGGGGAGCCCCAAGGAAGAAGCCATCTGACTCCATGTCCGTGATGGCCCATCGCCTCACAAGCAGGCTCTGAGCTCCCCCGTGTGCCCCGCACAGCTCTCACCACTGTGCTCAGCTCCCAACCCCTTGAGACCACCGCCAAGCACTCCCCTCCAGCCAGGAGGCAACAGAGTAACACACAAGCCACAGCAAGTAAGTACATAGTGGCACAGAAAATGAATGGAAAGATTGAGGTCAGTGTGAGCTGTGACACTCAGGAGGGCTTCCTGGATGCTACAGGTTTATGCCTGGTCTTGAAAGTACGTGCTAGTGATGCCAAGGGAGGATTGCAAGCAGGGGCTCCACATGAACAAAAATACAGAAATGGTGAGCCCCACTGAGTGACTGGTGGCCAGCAAGGAGGGAGGCCTGGCTGCCTGGGCTCTACCATGGGTTGTACAGAACACCTGGATAAACCTCCCTTTCATATTCCACCCAGACAGCAAAGAATGTCCCTTTCTTCTCCCCACCAGGCATGGCTCCATGGGCGTGGGGAACAGTGGAGGTTATCACAGATGAAGGCTGGCCCTGATGTCTGGAGGACAAGCCAGCTGATAGTACCTTGCCCGTTCACAGGTCGCTGAGGATGTGTGCATGGCCCCTTGGCATGCCTGATCTGAAGGCCCTGAGAGTCCCCTTAACTCAGCAGGCAGCCTTTCCTTTGGTGTTTTCCTTCCCATGCCGTCCTGCTCACCTTAGGAGGAGTTCTGAGGAGGGTCTGGAACAGAGTAAAGAGCAGGAGCAAGGCAAGAGAGTTATTCTGAACCATCTGAGTGTGGCTTTCCCCTGAGATAAGGACTTAGGTGCAGGTGGTTTGTTTGGGAGGTGACCCCGGGCTGCTCACATACAGGAGTGGAGGACACAAGACAGGGAAGGGAGAAAAGCCAATCAACGGTGCAGTAATGAACAGGTTACTGCTGTGGGCATCTGGGCTCCATCCCACTGCGGACACCCTGAGATATAATTAGGGTGACCATTCCGCTCTGCCCAGATGGACCCAGTTTAGCACCAAAAGTACCGCATCCTGGGAATCCCCTCCGTCCCTCACACACTGGCAAGGTTAGTCACCTGTGTCATGTAGAATGTTCACCAAAGCATGGGGAAGGCAAACTGTTTGTCCCTGCCTACCCCTCATTGGTTGAATGTGGCCCCTAGGGGCTGGCACTCCTGGGCTGCCTCTCACAAGCTATTATGGCACCGAAGAAAGCCTGCAGGCGGAGAAGCAGGGAGATGCAGGCCCTGGAGGTAAGAAGCAGTCAGCACACACAGGAGCAGTCCATGTAGTTGCAGGTGAATTCAGACAGGAGGGAGATATGATAATGTCTGTCTTGAGGGCCTGTGATTCCTCAGGTGCTTTGTATATGTTAAACCATTTCATTGTCCCTGGAACTCTGCAAGGTAGGGACGATGAGATAAATTGCAGGTCTGAGGAGCTGAGTCGCTTCTCCAAGGTCACTGGCTTTGTTTCTGCCAGGGAGCTCTGTCCAGCCTCAAAGCCCGAGCTCCTTGCTTTTCACTTGCAGCCTCCAGCTATCTTTTTATCCTCCAGCAATCTCCAGTTGCATCTGGCCAGAGACAGATTCCTTCTGAATAGTTCTGCAGATGACTGCTACAAAGAGAGGCTATTGAAAGCCATCCTTGAATTTAGTTAGCAATAGCTCACCTTGAAAAATAACAAGGTTAAGGCTGAAGAATGTTCTATTCAATTCTGTTGTAATTAAGAGAACTTTTCTGCACTGCATGCTGCATAATTGAATTATATCACTGATTAATTTTTTAAAATAATTATTTGTAGATTTGTTTCCCTTACTGGTACACTTTTTTTAAAAAAATAATATACTTTGCTACTTAATAAAGCAGATAAATGGTGGGGGAGAGACAGCGGAGGAGATGCTGTTTGTGCTGGGTGGTTGCATCATTACTATTGATTGCACAGTCTTTTTATTCACCTCAAAGACACTGCAATTAATAGAAATGGAAATGAAGGAATATCCGTGTTCTGTGAGGCTTTATTGAAAGAGGAAATAAACAATATGTGTAGACAAGTAATAATTCTTTGTTGGCCATGACAGCAGTGCTTTCAGGGGAAGGCTTAACCTGCATCTTAAACAGGCAGCCCAGGCTCTCCCAGCCAGTGCTGGGAGACACTCGCCTTAAAGGCCCCTTAGAGGGCCATCAGTCAGAGACTCGCCCCACTGGAGACTGGCTGCCCCCTGACCTGTCTGCAGCCTGCTAGAACCAGGCTGTGAGCGGGATCAGGGCGGTCCAAGGCGGCCTATGCCTGGACTTCTTCATGTACTCGGTATTCAAGACTGAAGACTGTAAGTGGATTACGATAAGTCACAGATCCCTGGATGATAGTGGCCTAAGTAACGAGGTGAGAGAAGTGGGGGCAGGCCCAGCTGGCACTCACGGGTCTTATCCTAAGGTGCGTGGTCCTCACCATGTGGTGCGGCCTCTTCTCTGCCCTCCTTCCCCAGCACTTGCTCTCATGCCCCAGGACACCACACTGGGAGAGGCTGCCGGCCACTCCCCACTGCTCCCCGCAGGCTGCCCCCTGCCTGGGAAGGCTTCTCTCTTACTTCCCAGGCCAATGGCTGCCCGCCCTTTAGGACATAGCCTGCCCTCCCCTCGCATTTGGCTTACATGGCTGTGTCCCCACCAGACCATGACCTCTGCAAAGATGCACACTATGCCTCCTCACTGATGTCCCCTGGGCCCAGTGGGTGGCGTGGCACATGGTAGTGCCAGAAACTGTTGACTCAAACTTATCTGTGCACATTTACAGTGACCTCTTTGCCAGTGCCCCCCAAGGTGTTCTTTTAATTGACATATAGTTTATATACAGTAAAATGCACTCATCCAACAAGCACAGAAGAGTGATTTTTTCACATACATACACAGCACATAGCTACCACACAGATAAAGATATAGAACATTTCTAGCACCCAGAGAGCCCCCTCTTGCTCCTTGCAGCCCTCCTGCCACCCACCCCCGGGATAACCATTCCTCTGATTTCTATCACCATCGATCAGCTCTGCCTGTTCTAGCACTTCATATAAATAGAGTCATGCAGCAGGAACACTTCCCTCAACGCTATGCCTGTGAGACTCATCCCTATGGGCTCCCGTGTGCTCCGCACTCATCCTCTGCAGGACATCTACTGAGTGAGCCCTTGCTTGGGGAGATAGGAACAAGCTCAGAGCTCACATCAGCTGCCAGGGGCTCAGTGGCTCAGCACCAGGTCCGCAATGGGTGACTAGGGCTCCTGCTGGGGACCTGGCTAAGGCCCATGAACTAAAGCTGCCACAGGCCTCAATTCATTGAGAAAAGGAGGCCCAGGGTGTGCTCCCAGGAGGGGTTACATTGAGCTAGGAGATATATGGAGGAGGAAGGAACTATCTGCGGTGGGTAGGGGCAGAGGGCTGTGCTCTGGAAACGGCTATTTGTTCTGCCAGGTGACTGCTGTCATATAACCTGCCTTCATGATCCTTGCAGTAATGCAGCCTGTCTCTGCTCATGCCCTAACAAGGAGAAATCCAAAACACGGGCGACATGTGCTTAACTGCAGTGGCAGTGAGCCCCTCAAGGTCAGCAGCCTGCCTTAAACGTCCCTGTGTCCCTGGCACCTATCATATACCTGGTGCACAGTTACGTGCTCAGTAAATTTACTCGCAACTGAACAAAGGAAGGAATAAATAGGCCAACACTTCCACCCTTTGCTCCTTCAAAACGCCCTAGTCTGAGATGATGATCAGGCCTCCTTCTCACTCTGTCCTGGGGGATCTGCACCCATCAGCACCCACTGGTCTGTTCCAGAGGCTAGCACGGCCTTGCAGGAGCACAACAGGCCGTGGCCTGCAGTTAATGCAGCCTGTGGAGTCTTGCTCCGCTCTTGTCATTGCCTGCCCAGGCCGTCTGCCCCCTGAGCCAGGGGCCTTGCTTTGCTCACCTCTGAGCCTGCAGCCCCAGCTCAGGGCCTGGGCCAGACAAGAGCAGCTTGGTGAAGAGTGGGGTCTCCAGCTGAAATATTCATGTGCTCTCTTAAATAAAGGGGAGTTTTAGGCAAGGAAGAAGAAACATTCAAAGTAGATTACATTCTGAGATTCTAGAATCTTACATAATAATATGTGTGCAAAAAGACATAAATATTACCATTTCAATATCCACATTCTTTCCTCCTCCCCTGCCCGGTAAGTAGGATACCAACTCTGTCACTCTGGGCCTGGGTCTTTTTTGTGCAGAATCATGGTAACGGGTAAGTGGGAAAATTGAAGGGAAGAAAGTCTGGCTGGATTTGTTCACACAGAAATAGGCATGCAATTAGTAGCAGGAGGGAGTAGGAGCTGTCCAGAAGATGCAAGGGGAGGAGGTGGCAAGAGGCATCAAGGGCTGGTTCGAGGAGAATTTTTCAGAGTTAGGAGAGTGAGGAAAGTTATTGAGAAGCATCTGCCATGCCCATGAGGAACAGGGAAAGAGAATGATAAGGACGTTTTGTTGTACATTATGGATGATTCTGAGAGAGCTCTGTTGGGACTTGAATTTCTGCTCAGTTGTTTTGGGTACAGAACTGGAGCTTCATCCAGTGTGCCATGATGCTAGGTGGGACCATGGGACAGGCCGGCTTTAAGTAGGCTTCCCGTGCAATGACACGCCAGCCAACGGGAGGTGGGGTGCACAGGGCATTGCTGGGGGAAGGGGCAGGGCTGCTTTGGGGAAACTTGGAGAATTTCTGCAAGTGCCCTAATAGGTCTGGGGTCAGCCTGAGTCTTTGTAAAAACAAGGATTTTGGTATGCTGAACATGACCTGGGATGGCAAATAACTTTCATCCAAAAGCCAATTCAGATTAATTGGTTGAGTTTTCCTAGGATGCTGTATTGAGAAGGATTTGAGATAGGATTCAGTCTCAGTAAGAAAGAATGGTATAATTAATGTATTCAAAATAATAATTAACGATACCTGTCCTGGATGCCATGGAGAGCAGAATGGCCATGGTTGAGTTTCTTGGAGCTTCCTTTCAAGGCTCAAGGTCTAAGTGTGAGCGTGAGTCTGTGTGTGACCAAATGTGTGGCAGATAACCTCTAAGGGGCAGGATGGCACATCATTAAATATTGAAAACCTCAATCAATGAGCACTGGAATATAATATGTGCAAATTCTTTTCATTTTAACAAACATTTACTTAGTTCCTAAAAATGTGAAAGATGCAGTGGGGGATACCAGGAAGGAGAGTGTTCTTGCCCTCAGTGAGCTCATGGACCTTGAGGATCTTTCAGAAATGAAAACAAACAAACAGTGGCTCACCCTGCCCTTGCCAGCCTTGGGGCAGCTGGTGCCTGAGATAGTGTATCCAGGGGCCTTCACACTTGCGGTGCAGCAGGGCTCAGAGTTCTGTAGCCACTGCTATTTTGCCTGTATCTCTTAATCCAGAAACACAAGGAGGAGGGGAAAAAAAACCCATGCTTCCAGTTACCTGATTACCTAACTCAGAGATGTTTCCAGGATCTCATTCAGAGTCCACTCATGGAGATTTTATGGAAAATAAGATCTTTGATTTAAAAAGCTTGGTTGTCTGTTCCTCAACCCACAGCTGATTAGAAGCAACAAGTTTTGACATTGGGATGGGAGGTGGAGGATCCTTGAAGGAGTCCTCTGATCGAGATTAGAAGTAAACTATCAAAGAGACAGTGAGAGAGGAGCCTGAAAACCACAAGAAGTGCAAAGCCCAGCCTTAGGGATGTTGTCAGCCCCTCTCAACTACCCACCCTCCAGGCACAAGCTGCTGCAGCTGCTCTCAGATTATAACTGGTCCAAAGAGGACCAAAGTACAAAGACAGAAACATTTCCCGGAGGAGTCAGGCAATTGGCTACGCTAATCCCGAAGAAATAAAATTTCATAATGGGATTATTTTGGGCACTGGGCGCACCAGCCAGAAATTTGTGTGTTTGTGGGGGTGCGGGGTAGGTATGTACCTCAAACCACACTACTGCGATGATGTTTTGTGCAGTCCGTGAGCCAGCTCTGAAAGCCTTGCCCTTATAAAATACCCTGGCTCTGATGCTTCCTGGAGCACCACTGTAAACCTCTCAGGGAGGCATAATTTTGTGGGGCTGAACTGCTGATCTAGGTTCTTCACACACATCCCCTTCAAGCCTCGCAAAAGAGGCTCAAGCCCAAGTGGTACAGGGACAGACAAGTGGCTCCAAGGCTGAGGGGGCCTGGAGGGCTGGGGTGGGCCGAGAGCTTGCAGTGCCCACAGGCTGCGGCCGCCTCTCCCTGCAGCCTGGTGCCGCGTATGAGAACAAAGGCCGGTTGAGGCAGAACTTCTGACTCTCCAATAAGCTGGAAACTGGAGATTTCTGTGAAATCTCCCAAGTTGAAAATATTTGCAACTAATTCAATGTTTTTGAAACACTCTGTAGACCAAAGAAATTTGTCTATGACTTTTTTTCCCTCAAGGATTCCCTCCTCTTCCTACACGTCACATCATGTGTGATCTTCTTGGAGGGTATATTATCCTGCATACACCAAGGAAGAAATCAACTTATAAAGTGGCCTGGTGATTTGCCAAAGGTCCAGAGCTGGTGACCAGAGAAATTGAGTCTTGAAACTAGGTCTGAGTTTAAAAGTGACCCAGATTTCTCTTACTGCACTGTCATTCAGTATGTGTATTACATTAAAATCTCTGAGGGCATCTGGATTTTTGCCACTTGCAACGCATTCTGGCCAAGCTGAACAAGGGACCATTCCACTGCAAAGGAGCCTCTGAGCTGCTGTTTCCAGAAGGAAAGTGATCGTCACTCCTTAGGACGGCTTTCTCCACTAACCCCAAGCTGTCCTCTCCCCCAGCAATGGCATCCGGAGGCTGCTCAGTGGAGCTGGGGAGGAGGTACAATCCCTACATCATGGTGTCAGAGCTCCTACTTTCCTATTGCAGGCAGAGGTTTATCCATCTGGCCCTTTTATTAAAAAAATAACTATTTGGTAATATACAAATTTCTAGAAACTAATACAGCAAACATTGTTTTCCTGTTCCTCAGCTTAAAAAATAAAACATCACCAGTTCAAGTGAAACCCTGTGTGCCCTTCTGACCAAATTTTGCAGAGGTATTCATCAGCTGGAATTTGATAATTATTATTTTCATGTGTTTCCTCATCTTTTGAAAGACCACAGTCTTTTA
The DNA here is from genome assembly GCF_000956105.1 of Propithecus coquereli. Taxonomy (NCBI): domain Eukaryota; kingdom Metazoa; phylum Chordata; class Mammalia; order Primates; family Indriidae; genus Propithecus; species Propithecus coquereli. The sequence continues at coordinate 16,467,837 of NW_012136080.1, forward strand.
ACGTTTTTAGGTTGCACACGTGCATGCACACGTGCACTGGCACACCCATGCAATCACATGTGTGAGGTATCACACAGGCACACAGAACAGGAGATTAATGTTTCCCTTTCAGCTTCTAAAGTGAGCCTGTGGGATCAATGGGGCTGATTGTATTATCCTCATTTTATGGAGGAGGAATATGGACTTCAAGATAGGTTAGGGGATGGGCATAAGGTCACCCGGAGGGTGGCAGAGCCAGCCTTGTACCCTGGTCCTCCTCCTCATACCCTAGGCATATCCTCCTCCCCAGGTCTCAGGGCCATGGCTCTGGTTTGCTCAAGTTATGGACAAAGATGGATGAGTCCAAATGGAAAAAGCCTTTCCCCCTCAGAATGAAAATAATCAAGCTTCAGTTGGAATTTGTTTTTCCAATTTATTTAATGCACTCTTTTTTCCTTTTAACTTCTCTCATTAATTGATAATGTTCCCTGCCCAATCTGTTTCTTTGATTGCTTCTCCCTTTAAAGCTTAGGGTTGGGAACTGGGTGTGTGGCATTTAAGTTATGACTTGTTTAGGAAATTGATATTGGCATTTTCCGCATGACTTGCCTTTCTTCAGTGAGTTACTTTGCTCTAATTCTCTGTTAGAAGCTCCAACTGTAAAGGAGAAACAGGCTAATTAAAAATTGGAAGCTGGTAAATTTCACCTTGAGCAGCTAGTGTGTGCTTTTGGCACGAATTGATGCAATTATTTATCAAATAAAATTGTCATCCAAAAGAACATCCTTTTTTTTTTTTAACAGAGAGCAGCAAGATATTTATTGTTGAAATAAGCCTTTAATCCAAAGATGAAGCAATGACGTGAAAACCAGGTAGATTTTTGTCAAAATGAAGAGTTACATATATTTTAAAATCTAAACGCTGTTAGATTTTTTAAACGAAAGACTAAATTGGGCTTCTAATTTATTGCTGAGCTAAAAAGCACTATGCTAGGCCACCATAATGACTTGTCAAATTGAGCTGAATTGAGAAGACGTCAAAACACCATCACCCTTAACCAGTCTTTAAGGTAAAACAGTCAATTGTAGAGCTGTTCCACATATATAATATTGATAGAGTCCTAAAGAAAATGAGAGAGTGTTTTCTTTTTCTTTTCCCTAAGAAAATCACATTATTCACAAACCGCAGGGGTCCGGGGGAGGGGGTCAAGTCCTTGAATCAGGGCTGTGTGTTGCACTGTGGATTTCCTAGCTCAAGAGCCACTTTGTCAGGGTGTGCCCTGCCTCGGGCGCCTATTTTCTGTGGAAAGACAAGCTCCAGCAGCATAAATCCTCTCTGGAAGTCAACGCAAACCTCTGAGGTGAAACGGCTCATTCAAAAGGCTTTGTTCTCCCGTAATCTTCAAGTTCCATTTCTCAATGTAAAGACTCCCTGTGTCCACAGCCCATGTGTGCTAGGTTGGCAGCAGCCTCTGCACGCCCCGCCTGCTCGTGGACAGGGCTGGGACCGTGGCAGGGGCTGGGGGTGGGTAGGAGATTTGTCCCCGCCCCCCCCCTTCCTGGTAGCTCCCTGTCCCATCCTGCCACCCCTCACCTCTCACCCCCGCCCCGAGAAAGCCAGGCCGGAGACAAAGCCTTGCCTGCAGGATTCTTCCAGGAGGCAGGATTGGGGGACTGGGTGGAGTAGAACAGGGAAGGAGGAAAAACCAATACAAAAGTGAACTTTGGAGTTGGCCTCTGCTGTGGGCAATCAGGGCTCAGTTTCCCTAGGCTCTTCTGAGGAGCCATGTGGAATGGTGCTGTCCACTAGAACTTTCTGTGGTGCTGGGACTGTTCTCTGTGCTGCCCAATGTTGTATCTACTAGCCAGGTGCAACTAGTGGATGCTTGAAATATGGCTCCTTTATTTCATTCTAATTAACTTTAATTATTTAAATAGCCGTATGTGCCTGCAGACTACTGTATTGGACAGCACGTGTGCAGACTGGGCTTTCAAGTTGTCTGCTTGAGGAGTAGAAGAAGGTATCATTTATCCACTGGCTCCAGCACCTGTTGCTTCAGGGAGTGTTATACCCTCACACTTCGGTTGGCCTGCATGGCTGCGGGTGGTCGCTGCAGGGACACCACCCCCTACCCCCCGCCCCTGGCTGCATCAGAGAAGCAGGTGCACAGTGGGAGTTCTGAGGTGCAGCTGAGGCAGGAGCTGATGGGATACTCCTGTGCAAAGCTGGAAACAACAGATGTGGCTAGGACAGTAGCTCTCAAGCATGAGCCAGCACCAGGGTGTCCTAGAAGGCTTGTGAAAGCACAGATTACTGATTGCCACCCTTAGGGTTTCTGACTCAGTGGGTCTGGGATGGAGCCTGAACGTTTGAATTTCTAACAAGTTCTCTTGATGCCAGTGCTGCTGGTTAGGTGACCACATTTCCAGATTTCCTGGGCTAAAGTAAAAGGTAGGCCAGGGGATGTGAGTTGAAACTAGGGTAATGAACCACTCTGGTTTGCCTGGGACTGCAGGGGTTAACAGGACATAGAATTTCAGTGTCAAAACAAGAACCAACACAGACAAACGGGGACGAAAAGATCACCCCTGTTGGAGGGCAAGAGGCATCCCATATCATGACATGGACCTTTGCATTTTGCAAAATGGCAAGTTTAGGTGTAGTCCAGCTGTCCTCCAAGGCATTTATGAGTATCAGGGGCTGTCACAATGCCTGGGAAACTTTAATGTTGCACTTTATGATGAGCTGCTCCACCAAGAGCAGAATGTGAGGTGGCCTTCAAGAAACAGAGCCTTGACATTATCCCCAACCTCTGAGTAGCCATGGCCCAGCACTGCCATCTGGAGAAGAAAACAGCCTCTCTCCAGGTCCTGATTCTAATAGAGGCCATGCTGGCAATGGATCATCGGTCGGAGCTACACACTGGGCCTTTTATTCATACCTGACTGTGGTTTTCTCTCATCAATAGGTGTGGTGTTTTCAAGGAGAGCTAAGAGAACCGTCTGGACTATTTCTCCTCCACAAATCAATCAAATATTTATTGAATGTCCTCTTTGTTCAACCCTGTATAGGTATGTTTGGTAGGGAAGGGGTAGACAGGAGGTGCATAAAGCTTGCTTCCAACTCCAGTGATGTCCCTGAGAAACTGGAGAGAAAGAATAGTTGGACAATGCCCATCCACATCTCCCATCTGGCAGACAGACAGATGTATGCATGTTCTCTCTCCTCCCTCTGCTCTGTGTCTACCCACGGGCATGATGTATACCTGTCTGCCTCCCTCCCCAGCCAGGGACCATGTCCCTCATCTCTCCTTATTCCCAGTGCTCAGCTCAGAGCCCAACAAGGTGCTGATAGTCAGAGGCCGGAGAGATCCTGGAAGGTGCAGGAGACAGGCTGGTCAGCAGAGGGAAAAGAGGTTGGCCCAATCCATGGAGCAGATAATGAAGGACCTTAACTGCCTCTCCTCATCTTCCAGGTTTTTCTTTCTGCCACTTTTTTTCCTGTGGCCATGGGATAGCCCTCTGGTGTTCCATTTCCCTCCGTTGGTCACTCTCTGACTCCTTACAGGTTAAGTTTTTTTTTTTAATTTTTTTCCAGCATATAATGGGGGTACAAATGTTTAGGTTATGTATATTGCCCTTGCCCCACCCAAGTCAGAGCTTCAAGCGTGTCCATTCCCCAGACGGTGTGCACCGCACCCATTAGGTGTGAATATACTCATCCCCTCCTCCCCCTCCAATCTGCCTGACACTCGACGAACATTATTGCTGTATCTGCACTTAAGTGTTGATCAGTTAATGCCAATTTGATGGTGAGTACATGTGGTGCTAGTTTTCCCATTCTTGTGATACTTCACTTAGTAGGGTGGGGCAAAGGCAATATATGTAACCTAAACATTTCTACCACTGTAATATGCTGGAAAAAAAAAAAAAACTCCAGATAATGAAATGTTACTCAGCAATACAAAGCAGTAAACTAGCAATACACACAACATGGATAAATCCCAAAATCATCATGCTGAGTGAAAGAAGCCACACACCCCCAAGAAAAGTGTGCCTCCTATAATGATCCCATTTATATGAAATTCTAGAAAATGCAAACTCTCCTCTGAAGACAGAAGGCAGACGAGTGCTTGCCTGGGATAGAGTGCACGGAGGGGAGCGCTGTAAGGGGGTGTGAGGACACTTGGCAGAAAGAAAAGCACTTGCTATCTCGATTGTGGTGAAGGCATGACAGTATATACACCTGTCAGAACTGAAAAAAATGTGCACTTTAAGTGTGGGCAATTTTTTGTACTTCCATTATACCTCACTAAAGTTATAAAAAAATTTTAAAAGGTTATCCAGTTAACATAAAGGGATACTATAACAACAGTGGAAGTTAAGAAAACATAGTTTATTTTCCTAAGGAAAAGGGAATACTTTATGTATATCAATTTGTGTAATCCTCTCAAACAGCCCAGTAATGTAGGTAGGAAATTCCCCTTTTACAAACTGAACTAAGGCTCAGAGATGTTCAGTGACTTACCCAGGGTCACACAGCTTCTGAGTGATGGGCAGGGCCAGAATTCTAACACAAGTCTATCCGATCCCCAAATCATTGTGCCATTTATTTTACCTGGGCCTCTCAAACTCTATTCTCTGTTTGAAAGCCTGTCCCAGTGCTCAGGAGGAGAGAGGGATAAACTGATAGTCAACGAGCACTTCAAAACCTCAAGGACTAAGTTGCTCATCTTTCAAAATGAATTTGGGTTGAGGGGGATTCTACCATATGATTATCAGGGTGATTTTAGTTCAAATTTTTAACCAACTTACCTCAAATCATTTCCTTCTTGATAGATGACATATAACCTTCATTTGAAAAGCAGCTTCAGCAGAACAGGTAACAGTGGTTCAGACATGAGTGTTGGCAACTCACGTTCCAGATGTAGCTTGTTGTCATCTTTGTTCCCTCATTAACATGTAGCACATAATCAAAAACAAAAGCAAAAATTTAGGAAAGTAAGAAAGGAGGGTAGGAAGAAAAGTGGAAAGAGAAAAGAAGAGCGGGAGGGAGGAATGAAGGAAGGGACAGAGGGAACAGGTCTCCAGGCTGGGGCACGTGCTGGGAGGAGTGTGCCGCCCACTCTCCCCCTAGAACTGTGGCAGTGAGAAGTGAGGATCGCACCAGCACCCCGGGATCCTCTCAGACACTCAGTTGCTGCGAGCGGGTTCTACTGCAGTCACTACACCCCATTTTCTGAATGTCTTAGGAAGAGTTTCCCGCAGTGCTGACAGGAAAAAAAAGTGCAACTGATTGGGCACTTTGATTTCCCCAGTATTTTAGCAGAATTCAGACTCCTAAGTCCAAGACATAATTTGTGAAGTTTGTATATTGACTTGAGGAAATGCTGATCGATTGTTTTGATTTTCCTCCTTCTCGCCATGCCCCAGTTAGTATCCCTTGCTTCCCACCAGCACCACTGACTAATTATCTCTTATGATGCTATCACCGCTCCCATGGAAGGTCCCATTAACACCTTCCGAGGGATTTACATGAAAATAACTGTGAACCAGGCTTGGACACTAATGAACTAATCTATGAGTGGAGAAACCCCAGCTGATTCAGAGCAGCCTATAGCATTCTCCACAGCCCCTGAATGAGCTGTTCCCCTCCCAGTGCCCTCTCCTGGGCAGCCTTCCCAGACCCCCTCCTCCTGGAGCCCCTGTGCCCTGTCCCTTCTTGCCTGGGTCAGCTGCTGCTGCTCCTTTGCTGTACTGACCACACTGTGCTGAAATCCCCTGGGGTCTTCACTGGCTGCTCCTTGAGGAAAGGACCATGTTATTCTCCTATGGGTCCACGGGACCTAACACAGGGTAGCCCCAGTATAGACAATGTGACTGCTTACTGTGTACCAGGCATGGCTCCAAGAGCTTTGCCTGTATCCAATCTCTTAATCTTCAGAATTCTGTGAGACAAGCTGCGTTGTTATCCCTACATAGATGAGACCCAGAGCAGTTCAGTTACTTGTCCAAGATCACACAGCTAGAAAGCAGAGGGGCTGGGATTCAAACCCAGACAGCCTGGTTCAGAGCCTGATTTCATAGTTTTCTGACATCTACTGAATTGTATTTTTAGAAATTGGGGTCTTTCTTTTAGGTACCTAGTTAATCTCTCTTCTCAATCTCTCTTCTCTAGTCAAAAGCTGAAGCTAAAGGAATAAGAACAGAGTCATAGCCTAATTCCATACCACAGTCCTGTCTGTGGTGTGAGGCCAGCTGGGCCCCTGTCCTGCCTCGGCCTTTTCCGTGGCTCCTCATGGCCTTCAGAGTGGAGGCCAAGCACTGTAAAGAGCCTTTACACGCTTTACAAACTTTTAAAAGACAATGGCTGACACAGTCACAGGGCCATTTTAATGTTTGTTAAATGAATGAAGGAAGAAATGAATACATGCGTGCACTGAAAAATACATCTGTATGAGGACACAGAGTTTAGCCATTGCTGCCTTTCTAAAATCACATTTCTGCCGACTTGATCATCGACTAAAATACAATCCTGCCAATAGTTTCATGGATGCATTTCTTAAATATCATACAAGGTTTTAAAACCCAAAACATAAGGTTTTGTCAAGATTCTCCTATGTGTTAAATGATGACAAATTTTCCCATTGAGTCAGGCAAAATTGTGTTTTCAGATAAGAAACAGGGCTTGTGTGGCATGTAAAATAGTCTCAGAAGTCTCTTTGACCAGCCTACTAGATGCTGAACAGCCATTTTTAAGGCCTTTAAAACCAGACTTTATGTAAAAAATAGAGAAAGAAGGATCAAAAGTCCCTTTAGTGCTCTAACTTTGCTAATAGGCATCAGGAAAGATCTTCATTATCTTTTTGCATTTTTAAGATGATGGATTCTGGACTTGTCTCTGAACACTCATTTTGATGAAGCGTTTGAGCCTGCTTTGCAATGAGATTGAGTTCATCTCGCAGTTAGTCGTTGAGTGAGCAGCTCCTGTGAGTGAGGCATGGCACTCGGCCCTGGGGTGGGGGATGGGGGGCTGGTAATAGAGGAAGCTCGAAAGGTGACTAAGAGGCAGAGCCCTGCCTTCGGGGAGATTCCCTTCCACTGGGGGCATTGACACAGCTGGAGGATCCCGCAAAGTGCTGCCAAGTGCCGGGAAGGGATTCATCGGTCTGGACTGTGGAAGACCAGTTGAGGCTTCTTGGATGGGGTGACTTCTGGCGTGGGATTGAGGGACAAAAGGAGAGATTTCTGTAAATGAAGAGGCAGAGGAAGTGGGATACGAAGGAGTATCCCCGTGTCTTCTGAGAAGTTCACAGTCTATGGGGCAAACTCAAGTGCACTCAGTCATACTACAGCCAACAGATGACTGGAAGGGAAAGGTTTTTCCCTGGTTGGGATCCCCCGAGTCCTGGCTCACCCTTTGCTTTGGATTGGGCATGCAAGCATGAGTATCCTGAGCCCCACCTCCTCCTCTGTCCTCAGCCACCATTAGCCTCTGCTCCTCTATCTGATGACCCCACCCGTACTTGAACATGAAGATAAGAGCCATCAGAAGACAGCCCCTCACATCCCGTCCTCTAGCGGAAAAAATGTCGTGAGCTTCCCGGGCCAGAGCTTCACCTGACTGCAGTGACACCCTCGTTTCCATCAGCATGCAAACGGGGCCAGCTACCTACCTGATATCAAACAGCAAAACAAATGAAATCCCCCCTTCCCTTCAGCTACACCCACAGGTCTCCACCACCCCTCTCAGCAAAGCATCACTCATCTCTCGGTACCCCAGTTTTCTTAAGAGGGGCTACTATTAATAAATGTCCCATGGGGTTGTTAAAAAGCTGACACAGATCTGTCAATCTGTGTAAAGTGCTTAGAAAGGGCCTGGTCCGTGATGAGCTTGCACTGTGTGTTAGTGGTCGCTAATCTCCAGCCCGTCGCCTGTACTCACAGCGTCACCTCCTCACTTTATTACTCTCACTCCCCTCCAGTCTGTCCTCCCTTCCTAGCATGTATCTGAAATTGCTTTTGTCAAGGTCACCAGTAAATGACGTGACACCAGATCAGATAAATACTTGCCCATCACTCCCTGCTAGACCTCTCACATCACTCAACAACACCGACAGCCCCCTCCGCTTTGCAACGCGTTTCTCTCTTGGAGTCTGTGATTCCATTGTCTCTCTGGAACTTCTTCTCAGTCGCTTTTGCTGCCTCCTCTTCTACCAGACAGACAAATATCGGATAGCCTTTTATTCACTACCCTTTCCCCCAAAATTCTCCTCTGGCCCATCTACATGCTGGTAACTGTCCCCTTCCCCAGACCAGACCTCCTGGAGCTCCGGCCTCGCACATTCCCCGGCCTGCTTGGCATCTCACTCCACTGTCTCAGAAGCTCCAAATCCAACATCAAAAGCAGAACTTTGTCCCCTCCTCACACCTCAAATGATCGTCCCTCAGTCTCAAAAGACGAGCTTCCAACCACTCCAACTCAGAATCAGCCTAGATCCCCTTGCCTGTCCACACCGCAGTGCACGTCTTACCAGTCGCAACTTAAAAACACTTCTCACATCAGGGCATCTCTCCACCTCCGCGGCCATGGCGTCTCTCACCTGGCGGACCTCATCAGCTTCCTACCTGATGTCCCCGCTCCCACCATGCCCCTCCTTAGCGCGTTCTCCACTCAAAGCTGGAAGGTCTTCATGAAGCAAAATCTAGATCATCTTTCTCTCTGTTTAATTCAGTTCAAAGACGTCTCGATGTCTTTGTATTAAAAGACAACTCCTCCCTCCACGGCCTACAGCACCCTGTGGGCTGCCCGAGACCTGCCTTCCAAGAAGCCACCCGTTTCCTCGCTCAGGACACTCAGAGGCTCTGGCTTGGCTCCATTCTTCCCACAGGCCAGGCCCTTGCATTTGCTGCTCCCTCTCCTGAGTGCTATTGCTTTTCCCTTGCCTGTCAGCTGCTTCCTTCCCGTTATGAGTATCTTGCCCACATATCCCCTCCTCAATTAGACCTTTTCTGATTCACCCAGTTAACTATGTCATTGATTTTTTTTTCCTATCTACCCCACTAAAATAGAGCCCCCCAATGTGCAGGAACATTATCTGCCTTGAGCACCACTGTGTCCTGAATAACTCACATACTGATGGACTAATTTCTTAGCAAATCTTTCTTGAAAAATGAATGGATACCCCACCCATAATCTCTAGTTACCCCAGCACTTCTGACTGCCTGTCAGAACTACTGCATAAAGAAGAGAATCACGCAGGATACAGAGTCAAAAACCTTGGATATAAATCCACTTTTCAACCTTTATTAGTCAAGTGACATTAGAAGAGAATCACGCAGGATACAGAGTCAAAAACCTTGGATATAAATCCACTTTTCAACCTTTATTAGTCAAGTGACTTAACCTCACTCAGGCTCAATTTCATCATTGCCAAATGATGGTGAGAATAATGATATAACCCCCACAGGGTTGCTGGAAGTCTGTGCTTTAAAAATCATGGAGAACTTTTCAAACAATCGCTAATAACCAAAGAAACCACAGCTTTCAACTTTGGAAGACTGCAAGATTGTTTAGTCATTTGTGAAAACAATGAGGCTGAGCCTCTGGTTGGTCATTGATGGTAGTCACCTCCAACCTCGATGCCCAAGCAGTTAGAAAACTGTCCCCACGGGCTTAGAGTAGACAAACCTATTAGAGCGCAGAACCACACAGGCACACGGATGGAGGAGCCCAGGAAGGAGAGTTGGAATCAAGCTTGATCTCTCTCCCCTCTTTCTCCTTGACAACAGCATTCCCAGTCACTGGGAAAGAGAAAATACTTAGGGCTTCTTGGAGGAAGTGGATTTTGAAGAGGCACGTGGAGGTGGGATAAGCAGGGGACCTCTTAGTGTAGACTGAGGGACAGATAGTGACGAAGGGGGAGAGGGCCAGCACCCAGTAGGCAGCATGGAGGCCGGTGGGCTCCTCGGAAGGCCCGACTTGAATTCCCTCTGCTCACTCCCAGTTCTTCAGGTAAAAGCTTTGCCTCCAAGCCGTACAGCCCCTCCCCTTCTTCCTGGTAGGCCATGGAGGAGCCGGTCCGTGGCAGGGAGCCGCCTTCTAATGTGTCTATCACGATGCCTAACACTGAGTACCCCAGAGAGGAGGCTCCTAAGCTGAGCTGAGCTGCCCGGTGCTGACGACGGCCTGGTGAGCGGCGTGAAGGATGAAAGTAAGAGATACTTAGGCAGGAGGGTCCCTAGCACTCTGATGACGGAATAGATGAGGAAAAGGGTGAGTCGAGAGGGTCCCAGGGCTGACACCCTGAGAGATGAGGAGAGTGTCGATGCCGTTTACTACATGGTGGGAACCCCAGGAGGAGTGCTGCTGAGGAACCCCAACAATTGGTCGGGTCCAAGCACTGATACGCACCTTTCACATCTTGAGCCAGTCCCTGCCTGGCTCCTTCCTGGCCGAGAGCCAAGGTCTCCCCTTCCTTCGCCTTCACTGTACTCTCTCTATCCCATCTCTATATACCTTTCCTCCGTTTCATGAAGGATCTGGAGTTTTCAGAACCAAAGACTGAGGTGCAAACCAGAACTGTGGGAAGAACACAAGACTGAAAGTCAGGAAAGCACTGACTCTGGGCCTCCATTTACTCATCTTCCAAAGGGGCAGTTGGACTAGGGGATCTCTAAGGCACCTTCTAGCATGATTCTTGGATCACAGCATGTTGTAGCAAATGGAACACAGTCTGTAAAATCAAAGGCTTGATTTGACCATTCACTGTGATGGGGCCATAAAGTTGCCAGGCCTCTGTGAGCCTCAGCGTGTGAGGCTGGCAAATAGGGGAAAGAATCTAACCTCATAGGGTAATGATGAAGTTTAAGTAGAAATTGTAATAGTCATGATGGACTAAGTTCTTAATCTCAGTAGATTAAAATAAAGATTTATTTCTCCATGGATTAAAATAACTTATGCTACCTGACTACGCTGGGTTTTGCTCCACGTCTTTTTCACTCAAGGCCCCAGGCTGATTATCACCTTCATCATTAAGAACATCACTGATCACCAGCACCATCAAAGGTGACAAATTGCTTCCCAGTTCTTAAAAGCTTCTTCCCAGAAGTGACACATTTCACTTCTGCTCAAAATTCAGTGGGCAAGGCAAGTTACATGGCCACCCCTAAAAAAGTGGGCGGAAAATGCCGTAGTCTCCTGCGCCTGGAAGAAGGAGACCCAGAAATGTTTTATGAACTGTTCTAGTGACTGCCACTGGAGTAGATATGAAAATGCAGGCCCACGTCCCATGAACATGGGGCACAGAAGTTGGTCTTATCATTCACCCAACCCACTGGGCAGAGGTGAAGAGCTATATGGGACTCTGATTCCAGAATCCATTGGTTTTTATCCCAACTTTACAATAAACTGCAAGTTACTAGACTTCTCGTTGCCTTGATTTCCTCACTTGTAAAATGCGAATGATAGCACCCCCACACAAGATTGTTGTGAGAGCGTGGAAGAGTGTCTCAAAAGTTGTAAGTGCCCAGTAGAGTGTCGGCTGTTACATGACATGTCTGTAAGCCTCCTCCTCGGGAAAGCGGGAAGCTCCTTGAGGAGCCAGATAACATACCTTATGGTGCTGAGAGCAGGGCTGGACACAAGAGAACAGTCTTTCCTGAAGACTGTGATTTCAGGTGTACTGTCAGGGAGCTCCTCTCTGAGGAAGTGATATTATTATAGAAAATTAATTGAGTGTGGGGCAGGGGCAGTCACAGGAAATTTGGTCAAAGAAGGAAGAAGAAACAGCAAATACAAAGATACTGAGGCTGAAATGAGCTTGACTTATTCATGGCATGGAAGGAAAGAGAGTGCTTGCAGGGAGCTATCGTCATTGTTGTTTGTTTATTTATTTTTATTTCAGAATATTACAGGCTACAAACATTTTGTTTACATAAATTGCTTTTGTATCATTTGACTCAAAGTTATAAGTGTGCCCATACCCAGAGAGTGTGCATTGTACCCAGTAGGTGTGAATTACCCATCCCCTCCTCTCCCCCCCACCCCCTGCTTGATTTCTGATGAGTGCTATTTCCGCATGTGTTTAGCCAATGGGGAAACAGAAACTCCAAGAGGCTAGGAGACCAATTTTCATGCTCACTCACAAAGTGTGAATGTGTCAAAGCCCTGCCAGCAATGTGCACTCATTTTCTCTGTCTTTCCCTCTCCCTTCTGAGTCAGCTGTGGCTGCTATAAAAAGGTACCACAGACTGGGTGGTTTATAAACAACAGAAATTTATTTCTCGCAGTCAGTTCAAGAAGCTGGAAGTCCAAGATTAGAGTGCTAAGCATGGTTGGTTCTGATGTGGGCTTTCTTCTGGGTTGTGGATTGCTAACTTCTTTTTGTATCCTTGCATGGCCGAAACAGAGTGGTAGAGCTCTCTGGGGTCTCTTTGGTAAGGGCGCAAAGCCCATTCACAAAGGTTCTTCCCACATGACCTAATTACCTCCCAAAGGCCTCACTTCTCAAACACTGTCCCAAGGGTTAGGACTTCGATATACAAATTTGAGGGGGATGCAAGCATTCAGTCCATAATACCATTCTCTCCTCCTCTCTCTAAAATTTCCTAACAATACCTGGTTTTATATATATATTGTTTTGCCAGTTTTCTAGGGAAAATGATACCTTGTTTTTCTTTATATTTATTTTAGTGTAAGGAAGAATGATCATATGATCACATTTTCATGTTTATTGACTATAATTTCCTCTGTAAATTACATATTTATTTTCCTTGTCCATTTCTTTGTTGATATATTGCATATTGAGCTTTTTCTTATGACTTCGAAATCAGCTAGCATAGTGGGGATTTTAGCCTTTTATCCATCACATAAATTATTTCTGCTAGTTTTAAAATTTATCTTTCAGCTCTGTTTATCATAGTTTTCCCTTTACAGAAAGCCTTCTGCCTTTCTTACCTTAAAATTATAAAAATATTTGCCGACATTTTTGTTCAATATTTATGTACTTGTGTTATTTATATATAAATCTTTGATCTATCTGAAATTTATTTTGATTTAAAAAGTAGTATAAAGATTTAGCTTTATTTTTTCCCCAAAGTGTTATACAACTACCCCAGCTCTTTCTATTTTTATAGTATAATGCCATTTATTTACAATATGCAAATATATAAAACAATATATATCACTTAGAGATAAGTACAAATGTGTCATAAGTATAAAGAAATGCCTGGGAATAGTAAATACCAAACTCAGTGACTCCCTTTGGAGGTGATAGGGAGGGGAGAAGTCGGGATCAGAAATGAGGGACATGTGTTATTAATGTATTTCTTAAGGTGAGTGACTGGGTCATAAGTTCCTTACATTATTCTTTATAGCCTTTTTTATGCCTGAAATATTTCAAAATCCATTTTTTAAGCAGCTAAAAGACCCTTGAGATATAACTGAGAATGTCCAAAAATTGAGTCTGTTTTAACTGAAATGTTACCTGAAATAATCCAACTCTTATCTATTGAATAGGCTTCTCCACGCCTCCCACTCTGATTTAGAATACAGCCTTATACCTGTATTTATTTATGAATTCTTCATGCTCTTCTCCTGACCAATTTGTCTGTTTTTGTACCAACAACTCATAACTTTGTAGCTTTAGCTGTCTTAGCATCTGGAAGGGTAACTACCTTCCTCCTTGCTCTTTCTGTTCTGAAGTTGTCTGGACATCCTCCATATTTATTCCTGAAAATCTTTAGCATCACTGTGTCAGTTCCCCAAAAACCATCCTGTTGGAAAGTTAATAGAGACGTAGTATAGAGATAAAATGTTGCTAGGTACTGGTAAATTGCCCTCTGGGAAGTTTGAACCTAATTTATATTCTCAAAATTTCCTCCCATTTATGCCTACATCAGACATTACCACACTTTACCTGTATTATCATAACAGAAAATGACATCCTATTGTCATTTCAATTTGCATTTCCTTGATTACTAGTAAAGTTGAGCATCTTTTCAAATGCTTATAGCTCACTTGTTTTATATTTTTATGGATTGCCTAATTCACACCCTTTCCTATTTTAATTGGCATGCTCCTCATTTTCTTACTGATTTGTAAGTTTTTTATAAATTAATGATTCCAACCCTTTGTCTGTCATATACAATGCAAGTATTTTTTAATGTATTTGCCTTTTAAATTTGTTTTCCCTATAGAAGTTTTTTAGTTTTTATGTTGTGTCTGATCCTTAACAGGATCTTAATAAATGTTAGTTGAATGTGGAATGAATAAAGTCAAAACCACAAATACTTTCTTTATGGTTTCAGGCTCTGACCATCTGTCCCTTGAGGGCTGTGTTTTATTATTTCTAATCACGGCAAAGGTTATACTGTCACGTCCATTTTTCCAGTAGCTCCTCATAACCTCCCTGTTAGGTAGAGAGGAAAGATGTAACAAGTTTATTTATGGATTTAGAGCCTGAGGTCCAGGAAGGAAAGCAAGAGCTAGCTGGGGCCGAGCCAGCAAGAGTGGCCAGGCCCTCCTGCAGGCAGCCTCTGCTCCCTGTGCCTGGAGGACGGTCGGGCACACGGAGAAGCGCTGGACATCAGGGTGCATTTTGCAGTGTGCCTGATACCCTTCGGGGGAAATTCAGATCTTCCAGCTGCTCCTTTATGAGGAACTCTCTGGGCATAACTCCGAGTAATTAACTTCTTATTAGTGTTTTGACTAATTAAGAAATATCTGGACTCGATTTGATTTGTTTGTTTGCCAAGTATTTTAAGGCCAGTTTGGCGGTTAGTCATCCAGCCTCAGTCCTTGAACTGCTCTCTGCGTCGACTCTGAGAATCCAGCTTGCTCAGAAAGACTCCCACGGCCACTTGGAGTGTTGGAGGACACAGGATCTCACGCTCACTGCTGGGAAACAGGTGGGAAGGCCTTAGTGCAAGATGGCCACCTCTGGTATGAAATTAGCGCTAACGTTAATTACTATACACACGAATGCCTTTGTTACTGCATCTGCCTTTTCAGAAGATTTCTGCTAACAACATTCGCTTGATTCTCACAGCGAGCTTGTGAAGTAGTCACTCCGCATAGCAGGAGCTGGCAAACTTTTTTTCTGTAAAGGGCCAGAAAATAAATATTTTAAGCTTCACAGAGCAAGACACAAAGTTGAGCGACTTTTCCTGAAAGACTAGAATCTTTTAAAAATTTTACAGTTAAAATGTAAAAACCACTCTTAGCCCACTGGCCATATAAAAATGGGCATAGGGCTGGATTTGGCCTAAAGCCATTGTCTGCAGACTCTCAACATACAGCTCTGTGACGTGTTAACAGATGATGACACTGGGGCTCTGGGAAGCTTTGTGACTCCATGGGAATGATCTTTATCTGAGCATGTAGGACAATATGTGGAGCTTCCAAATCCCATCATGACAGCCCAACATAATACAGGTGCTCCTCGACCTACGATGGGGCCACGTCCCAATAAACCCATCGTAAGTCAACAGTGTGTTTTCTACTTAGTATATTTGCGTACAATATAACCCCATCATAAATAGAGGAAAAATCTAAGTCAAGGAAAAACCTAAGTCAAACCATCAAAAGTCAGGGACCATCTCTATTCATTCATCAACAATTTACTAAGCTTCTACTATGTGCTAGGCCTTGTGCTAATATGTGGGATGATGGCAAAAACAGTGACTTAAAGTTCTGATATTCACAGGCTTGCACACAATTCCTGGCTACATACATGCTGAATGACCTTAGTCAAGTCACTTAGTATCCCTGAGCCTCAGTTTCCTCATCTGTAAAGTGGGCCTAATATAGTTCATCCGTAAAATACATATAATAGTTCATTGAACTGTTATAAATATTTAAGGAAATAATCTATGTAAAGTCCTTAAAACATGCCTGGAATATAGTGCCCATTAAATGGAAAGAAATAAAAATAATAATGATGATAATAACCATAAGTTACATTGGCCTATAAACCTTCAAGGAGCTCATAGTCTAGAGAAAAGAATAAGTGTAGACACACATAGCTATAGTACACTGTGATAAGAAATTTGAGGACACATAGGGGCCACAAAAATGTTAGTGGGGAGAAGCTACTTGTGGTGTGTCTGGCAGGGTGAGCAGGGTTTGTACCAGGACAGACTGGGGAAGCTGAAGCCCAGAAGGGGAGGTAACTTGCCCACATCACACAAGGAAACTCATTCAGCTGCTTATTCATCTATTCACAAAAATCTTTACTTGGCAGGCAAAGGGCAACGTACTTCCCTATAAAGCTCGTTGGCCAGGGGGACAGCAGTTGTGGTTGGGGGTAGGGGAGTGGACACACAAGGAACCAGATATAAAGATCATGTAATATGACCCAAAGGGAAATGCAAGTAAATGAAGAGAAGGGAGGCAGAAACCTACCTGGGCAGAATGAGGGGTGAGGGGGCATTTCAGCTGGACTCAAGGATGAAAGGGTTCGAAGAAGCAAGGAAAGCCCTTCAGCCTAAGCAAAAGCTGGGGCAGAGGGGGCGCGGGATCCAAGAGCTGGGAATGGGTTGTAGCCCCTTTAAGATAAGAGACTCTCCAAATAGTGGACATATAGTGAGCACCCACCCCATGCAAACTTGGCCCCAGCCTTCCCCCCAACCTCTGTGCCTTAGCCTCAGTGCCTCACTCTCACATGGACTCTCCCATACTCACTTTCCCCCTCCATTCAGCTAAGTACTGCTGGTTTCTAACAGCCCAGTGTCAAGGGCTCCCTCCTCCAGGAAGCCCTCCAAATTACCACTCCAGAACACAATTTTTAATAATTGTAGAATGTGGCCCAACTGAATGGGAATAGGCCTTATCTTGGTGGGAAGGGGATGTACCCCTGGACAGCCACTAACTCACCAGATCTCAACTTGAGTGATTACGTGGGTACCCCTTGTTTCTGTCCGTAGTCCTTAACCAAACCTACAAACAGTTCTTAATAAAAAAAAATTTTTGAAGATTCATTTAGAATTGAAACTACATTATATAGTAAGTTCTGTTCAGTTTACTAAGCCACTGTATTTGATCATAACATGCATACACTATATGTATGTATCTGTATGCATATGCACAGAGAATTCGTATTTAAATCCAGCTCTAGTGTTGTGCTTATGCTGACTGCAGTCCTTTTCAGGGGAGCGATGGGGCCCTCGGCACGGCGTAGAGGAGCACATGCTGTTCCCCATCCTGCCCTGATGCCCTTCTGTGTCTTCTCTTTGGGTCTCTGTATCAGCCCCTTGTCTTTGCCTGTTCCCCACGCTCACCTCCACGCACTTTACTCCGCATCATAAAGGCTGCTGCTTCTCTAGGGTGGAAAGTGACTTGCAGGGATGTCTCTGTCTCTGCCAACCATTGCCCAAAGTTCACAGGAAATGCGGTTTCTTTGCTGGCCGCATTCTATCATGCTGGCTAGTTTGCCCCTAATTTGGTTTGCACAGACATGCGAAGTTCTAGAACTTGGTGTGAGTTACACAAACTTGCATGCCGGAGCTCTAAGTGCAGGTTTTCTTTTTCCCCTCCTGGAATACTAATGTTTTTATCAAATGGTTGGGAGAACACCCCATGCAATGATGGTTTTGTGTACAGCCTTGCTTTTTGATGGAAAAGAGCAACTTCCAAATTGTGAACAATCTGAAAATGTTTCCTCTTGTTGGTCAGAAAACTATCGCTCTTGGCTTCCTCAGTGGGAGCTATTGCCCAGAGTGCAGTCTCTCCCCCCATGCCCCCACCTGTGCAGGATTTGCTATTTAAGTATCCCTGGGGGCAGGGTGCCAAAATCTGCAGTTTAGTAAATAACTCAAGGGATCTTCATGCATAATAATGTATAGGAATCAAGGCCTTGATGCAGAGCTGGGCAGAGAGTAGGCCTTCAGTGAATAATTGTGATTGGGAGTTTTATGGACCCTATTGGATCTATGATGCCAATTAACACCCTTCGAACAAAATTCCTACAAGGCTCTGCTCTCTTGCCTGCCTCACTTCCTTCTTGCCTTTCTTCCTTCCCTCAGCATTTACTAAATTCTTCCTGGGTGCCAAGCTCTCTCTTTGGCCTTGAGAATGCAGGAATGAAAACCACTCAGTCCTGCCTCAGAGAGTTGGCATTGGGAAATACAGATAAGGAGGTCTATGAATACAGTACTAGGTAATCAGTGCTGTTGCAGAGGCCAGCACGGGGATTGTTTGGGGCCAGAGAAGATGTCTTGGAGATGGAAATATATAAATATACAAATATTTCTATTTCTCTATACATTTCTGTGTAATATATATCTCTACATTTTTTATTTCAGCATATTACGGGGGTACAAATGTTTGGTTACATATATTGCCTTTGCCCCACCCGAGTCAGAGCTACAAACGTGTCCATCCCCCAGACGGTGCACACCGCGCCGGTTAGGTGTGAATATGTATATGAAAAGATTCATTACGAGGAATTGCCGCACATGATTACAGAGGCTGAGAAGTCCCACCATCTGCCATCTGCAACCTGGAGACTCAGGCAAGCTGGTGGTGTAATTGCAGTCCGAGTCCAAAGACCTGAGAACCAGAGGGGCTGGTGTAAATCTCAGTCCGATGGCAGGAGAAGACTGACGTCCCAGCTTAAGCAGGCAGGCAGGAAGCACAAGGGTGAATTCCTACTTCCTCCGCCTTTTCTTTCTATTCAGGCCCTCAACAGAAGGGATGACGCCCACCTACACTGGGGAGGGCGGTCTGCTTTACTGAGTCCACTGAGATCCAAATGCTCATTTGATTCAGAACACCCTCACAGACACACCCAGAGATAATGTTTACTCTGGATTCCCTGTAGCCCAGGAAGTTGACACATAAACTTGACCATCATAATGTTATATCTATCAATATTTAACCTTACTAGAAATTAAAGCTGATATTTTTAAAAAATACCTAACTCATTTTAAAAAGTAATCATAACAAACCTATTGCATGTTAACATAAATCTTTTATGAAAAACAACCATACTTTCTAAAACAGTGAATCAAGTGAGCAAAGTGACATTGCTTTACATAATTGCAAATATCTTTAATGTATAGCTTAATAGAAGACAGCAGGATTCTTATTTCTGCATTTTCATTTGTTGTGTTTTGATATTATAATTCACGTTCCTTTTGTAAAATTTTGCTGTACATTCATGAGAAAATAAGAGTGAAAACAACAAATAACATCTTCATGTAATTATGAAAATAATTTGACTTCATGGATCTTCCCCCCAGTGGGCACAGGGAACCCCGGGGTCCCTGGACTGCACTTTGAGCATTTCTACTTTAGAGAAAAGAAGCCCAAGGACTTACCTCTGGCTAACTCACCAGGCTTTGGGTTTCAGCTGTACAGGCAGGGAGGCCAGGTGCTCTTCCTGGAGGCTGAGTCTGTCAAGCAGCAGCTCCCCACCCCTGCCCAGCTACCTGTCAGGCAAATGTGTAAGGTTTAAGAGCAACCTCAGGAGAGAGATGGAATTTCCTCAAATCCTTACAGTATTTTTTTTTTTGGAGAAGAGTCTTTGCTATCAGGATACATAGATTTGTGTAAAGACTTCAGGCCTCTGTTTAAAGCAAAGGTATTTATAAGAAGGTAAATGTAAAAACATTCTGTGCATGAATTGGACTTTACATGGCTTCTCTGCTGTTACATTGAACAACATTAACATTTATTTGATTAAAAATCCCACCTCAGTGGAACACTGCGATCATTTGAGGCTTGGTTGGATTTTGCTAGTTTTTGTTGTTGTTTTTTTATTTTCCTTAAAACAAACAGACAAAAAAAGAATTTCCGAATCAGAACTGTGACTCCATTATTGCAAGGCTGAACGAGCTGTCAAAGGGCTCTGACATTGGAGATCACTTGTTAACTGTGCTGACATAGAGGGGCCATATTTATGAGCTACATAATTGAATAAAGATGGGTTTATAGATGGAAAAAAAAGAATGAGAGAGAAAATGGTGAATAACTGTGTTCATTTGGCTCCCTTGGGATCGGGCTTGTTTTCTGCTTCCTTGCTATTAATGAAAAGAAATCCAATTTGTTCTACATGGGGAGATTTGTAATTTAGATGCTTATTAATTCTGGGTTTGCGTAGGAGCTCTTTGAAAAATATGGTCTTCAAACATTTACTCTTAAAGGCCAGCAAACCTTGGCTGAAAACAAGCCAAACACGTGTGGCTAAAATGTTTTCTGTGTTTAACACAAGTTTATTGGATACCTGCCATGTGCAAAGCCCTGATCTAGGGTTGGAATGGTTGGAGGTATAGAAAACATGGCCTCACTGTGGCCTACCGTCCAGCTGGGGGAGAGAAGCAGGTCTCCACAGCAGACAGAAGAATGTTCCCCTTTGTTAGGCCAGGCAGTAGGGGATGGGGAAAGAGCTTGTAAGAAGGGGTGGTGTGGGCCCAGTGTGGAACAAGGTAGTCTCAGGTTTCTAAATGAGGACAGCATTCTGCTGTGAGCCAAAGGTGTGTCAGCCCCAGAGATGGTGCAGGACTGTGATCCCTTAGCCATTGCCGAGTTTTCAGGCCCTGTCCCACCCTGTAATGCACACACCAAAGTAGGCAAGAGCAGGATCAAGGTCTCTGCCCTTGAAGAGTATATAATCTTGCTGGGGATGCACATAAATATAGGGGCAATGATAACAGGAAAACCTAAGGCCTTCTTGGGTGAATTCAGATCTCAGGTAGGCAGTTTAGGTTCTAATTGTTCACAAGAAGAAACAAGAACATGAGCATCTATCTGTAGGTGTAGCCATTCAATTCATTCAGCAAATATTTCTTAAGTGCTTATTTTGTGTCAAGCATACCACTAGGCTTGAGCAAGCAGACAAGGCCAAGACGTGGTCTCTCCCATCAAGGGACTTACATCTTCTTCCTGTTCTGTGTGCCTAGCAAGATGTTGGAGTACACAATGGGTGCTCAATTAGTGATTCCTTGACTTGAATCCAATGGAAAGGTTAGGCCCTAGTCGAGCTCTGCCAAGCTTTGTCATCTTTGATAGGTCATTAACCTTCTTGGATAGTTTTTCACTTGTAAAAGAGGAATAATCTATAAATAATCATTCCAGGGTTTTCCCAAGTGTAATTACAATAACATTCTCCAAATATAGAGGTCTCTATAGTTTACAAAATACTTTTTCTTCTAAAATGTATACAGATGAAGGTCACTTGGTACAAAGGAAGTGATGGTGGCTTCCGGAGATGTCTATATAACATGTCAGAACAAATTTGAGCCTGAAGGGACCATTTGGTGTCCCAGCTTGGCCCTCGGCCATCGTGACCTGGCTTCAGTAACTCAGGGGTCCTAGAGGAGGAAGGCACAGCCCCTGTGTCCTAGGAGGTGTCAGCCTGTCTGGCTGTACACAGGAGGAGACCAGTGAGACCAAGAATCCCACTTTGGACTTCCATGAGGTCACCATTCTCAGGGAAGGGCCTGCAGCTTTGGCACTTAAATAATCCAGAATCTTGGGGAAACCAAGTCCACAGCAGGCCACATTTTCTCTGAATTTAAGAAAGCTGCTTTTTTTCCTCAAGTCTCCTTTCCTTTGTCTTTGAAATGGCAACCAGAAAACATACTCATTAGGGTTGGTCTATGGATTAAATGAGACAATACATCTAATACTCAGAAAAGGATATGTGTGGTTATCTCAGAAATTCACAGTGGGAAGATGAAACAACTCCAGGCTGTAACTACAGTAAACTTCATTTCTTTGAATTTTCTGATAACTGAGGCTAATGTAAAAGCCTTCGTGTTTCTTTCCTCACCACTGATAATCAAAAATGCTGGCTTCATTTCCAGATAGAATCCTTTGCTACTGTGGGGCTCTGAGTCCCGGGGTCTTAGTCCATTTGGACAGCCATAGCAAAATACAATAGACTGAGTGGCTTAAACAACAGGAGTTTATTTCTCACACTTCTAGAGGCTGCGGATGCCGGCTGATTCAGTTCCTGGTGCGGGCTCTCTTCCTGGTTTTCAGACAGCCGTCTTCATGTTGTGTGCTCACATGGTGGAGAGAGTGAGCTCTGGTCTATCTTCCTCTTCTTATGAGGACATTGATCCCATCGTAGGACCCCACCCTCATGATCTCTTCTAAACATCATCAACTCCCAAAGACTCTACTTCCACATAACGTCATATTGGGGGCTAGGGCTTCAATGTATAAATTTTGGGGGTACACAGACATTTAGTCCAAAATAGCCTGTTGGAATTTTGACCATGGCTGATACTCTTCAGGGCTATGATGGGATGAGACAGGGAGGAGGTGTCTTTTCTTATTGAATCAGTGCAAGGGGGTAGAGGTGGGTGGTGAAAAGAAAGCTGGCTTTGGATCCAGGCTGGTCTGAGTCCCAACCCCAACCCCACCATTTATTAGCTGTGTCATTTTGGGAAAAAGGCTTTATCTCTCTGTCTCTTCAGGTAGGAAAAGCTGACAATTATTCTTTACTTACCTATTATTGAAAATTTAAAGTAAAATAACCTATATCAATTGTTCAGTGCCCTGCATGTCTGAGAAGAGAGCTATACATGATAGTTTGCTTCTCCCTGGAGGGTGAAATTGCACTTGCTGTCCACACACACAGGCAAAGCTCCCTCTCTCCCTCCCTCTCTCTCCCACCTTGAGTGCTAATCACCAGGAAGCCTCCACTCTGTGCTGAGGATCCTGTGAATGGCTTCAAGCTGTCGCCACACAAGACAGGGTCAGAAAGGGCTCCATTTGTATATTAATAGCTTGATCACGCTTATTTCTAACAAGGAGCTGAATTAGAAATCACATCTCTTAATACTTTCAAAAACCTGAGGCAGGTCCCTTTAAACTCTATTACCTCCAAATAATGTCCTCTAAAATCCTTCAGTGGCTGTGTTTATAATGTGGTGGGGGTGCAGGAATTTCAAGTCCCTTACCACCAAAAGGAAAAAGTAGACCCTTCCTTTTGTTCCCTTTACATCACCCCTCACAAGGCCAGATACATCGTGGTAGGAAAGGGAATGTGTTCAGGCAGCAAGGAGAAGGTTACTGGGGCCTGTGGGTACCAAGAGGAACTCAAGGAAGCCTTGGTGAGCTCACCACTCCATCCTGGAAACATCTTCCAGTGCAGGCTGACAGGGTCACAGGACCAAAGAAGAACTTGGGAGGCACTTAACAGAGCACTGTGCAGCCACGAAAATCCAGATTCTTGAAAAATATTTTAGGAGAATAAAATACTCCCAATATTTTGTTAAGTAAAAAAAAGAAAGCAGGACATGGGATTGGATATATAATCAGATCATGATTGTATCACGATTGATCAATGTGTGTGTGTGGTTGTTTTTTGTCAAAGTTCATAAAACAAAGCCTGGTAGACACCAAAAACTGATGGATAACTTTTTAAGTTTTTCATTATACTCACCTGTCTTTCCAAGGATTTTTGCAGTGAACATATGTTACTTTTATAATCAGGAAGGAAATGGTGTTTTGAAATGTCCACGTCTTTACTCTGAGTAGGAACCGGCCATATATACTGTAGTCATCCTCACCCCCCACCAGGTGCTCATGCTGTGCCTGCCCCCCACTCCCATAGAAGGTTCTCTTCCTTTCTACACATGTCCAGACCCTATCTATCTTTCAAGGCCCAATGTCCTCCTGATTGTCCTTGTCAAATACACTCACAGCACACACTGTGTATCAGCTTTATTCCCACAAGGCTTCCATTGTGTGGATGTTGAACACGAAGTGCCAACACGGCCCTCATCAATAGGCTTTCAGTCACCGGATCACACGCCAGGAAGGACCTCTCCATGTTGTTTCCCTTAGCTACAGACACTCACCATTACCTCCCTCTCTAGAGCATGTAATTCTTCCGCACACCACTGTAATTCTAACAGAACAGCAGCATGTTTAGGGAAAAGCTCAGATTTTGCGGCCAACTGATCCTGGCTCCATCACTTTGTGATCCTGGGCAAGTTACTGAAACCCCGAGTCCCAGGTTGCATGTCTGTAAAGAGGAAGTCAGATTCGGAACCTGAGTTGCAGGACTGGAGTATTAGGGAAAAAGAATGTAGTGAGAACACTGCCTGCCACCAAGTAGCTACTTCACACATTTTTGTCCCAGCCTTCCTCTTTGTCCTACAAAGAGCTCATTTTGCGTGGGTCACTCTGTCTGCTTCAGACACAGAATCCTATTACAACAACGAGTCTCTGGTCTCAGAACCCACATCATATGGCTTTTCAAGGAAATGTATGTCTCAGTCACTGAAGTGGTTTTCTACTTGTTCAAGGCCGTTTGTTCTGTCCTTGTCAGAGTTCTGGTGTTCTGGGATCCATTTCTGGTTTTTTTTTTATTACTTACTTTTTCATTTCTGTTGTTTTTATATGAATGACCCTGAGTATCTCAGAACCCCTTACCCTGCGAGACATTTCCCAGATCCTCTGTAACTAGCTTACTGCTACATGCCCTGCAGGACTGGGGACGGCACCTCGCCTTCCCTCCTCGCTCTTCCTCCCGGGGACTCCTGCCCCTGTGTTTTTCTGCCCCCTCTGGCAGGGGCATGGACTATGCTGCTGACAGTTCTCACGTCCGCGTCTTACTTCCCCACTCTGTGCAAACAAGAAAAGATTGCTCTAGTAACCTCTAACTATTCCTCTCAGGATTTAGCATGTGGTGTATACTAAATACTCAAAAATCTTACAGACTTTGGAGACCTCGCGTAGTCATGTCCGTGGGACTACGCCTTATTCAGCACGTGGCACATAGTGGGGGCCCAGTAAGTGTCTGTTCACTGAATTTTTTCATTCGATTCATTGTTTCTTCCTCTTTATCCTGTCTCGATACTCCCTCTATCTTGTTGAAATCAACTTCCCTAAAATGGCCAGACCCTAGTTTGAGACTTTTCCGCTTTCTTCTACTTTTCATGTGAGCAGAGAAGTCTGAGCCATTTCTACTTTTTAAGGCTTCTGGTATATTAAAAAATAGAGCAATGCCAAACCAATGAACAATACCATAGTGCATGTAAATGTTTACACTTAACGATTACAGTGGTACGGGGAAGGCTTCCTCAGAAATCTGTCACAGTATCCTTTCAACAGGGTCTGCAGATACAACCTTTACAGACAGAACAGCTTGTCTCAAAACGAGGCTCTTGTTGGATGTGAAGGATGAAACAAAGCATCCTGTTCCCCGCCCAAGACAGACTCTTCCTGCATTTGCTGAACTTTGAGCCTGTCAGCTCCATCTTGACCTTTGGGGAAAGTACACTCAGTGTAGCCAGTCACCTTGGAATTGGCTCTTGGCATCTATGGAAGGCTACAGACCCCTGAATTCTGGAACACTGACAGTACCAACATCATCCAGGAGCCAGACAAAATGGAACTGGAGAATGAGCACAGGCTTCAGGGCCAGAGGGGCTCAGCTGCCCAGGCCAGCTCTACTTCATGCTAGAGTTTGCTACCAGGCAAGTCACTTCAACACAATGTGGTGTGGGCATCACCAGTTCAGAAAGTGTCATTTAATACTAAGGAAGGCACCATGGGTGAAGGGCCTGT
Organism: Propithecus coquereli; assembly: GCF_000956105.1. Classification (NCBI taxonomy): domain Eukaryota; kingdom Metazoa; phylum Chordata; class Mammalia; order Primates; family Indriidae; genus Propithecus; species Propithecus coquereli. The sequence continues at coordinate 16,493,343 of NW_012136080.1, forward strand.
GCAGCGCCAGCACCTAGTAGGCTCTCCGTAAATGAGGCTGATGGTTATAAATCCTTTGCAGCTCCTCCTGGAACGTGCTCTCCATCCTGATAAATAGACGTGTGGTATTTATGGAGGAGGCTGCATCTCCTTTGGGAGAGTCTACCTAGTTAATTCTAGCAATCACATTTTGAAGTGAATGAGTACAATTCCAAAGCATTGTGTGAGGTATTAAAATCAGATTAGTTGGCCTTCCCCAAGAGAACTGGTGAATTTTTCAAAACCACCCCTGCTCGTTTCTTAGCCAGCCAGAGTGCTGCATGTTCAATGTTGACAGAAACCTCTCATCGCACAGTGCCAAATTATTAAACAATGTTTAACATTTCAGAAGCACAATCTTCACTCCAGTTTTATGCTAAGCCGTCCAGGATTCTCAGAAAACTGGCATTCGTTGACGTGTTAGTATCCTGCCACCCTCCCACACCCCACTTCCCTTCTAAGGGCGGCTCTAATGAGACCCAAGGGCAAGTTCTCCACTAAGAGTCACTTCCTAACTGAAGTGGTCTGAAGCCCACGCAGAATAGGTGATTTGAATCCTGATCCAACATTTTACTAGCTGTATGATCTTTGAGCCATGGTTGCATCAGTTATTCATTCGTTTATTCCACAAATATTTACTGAGCACATGCTATGTACTTGACTCTGTTTTATCTGGTTTCTGCTCTCATAGAACTTAAAGTCAGGTAGGAGAGTCAGTTGTTAAGCCTAAGATTAAACAGATAATTATTTAAATTGCAATCTTGTCAAGTGAGACAAAGTAGTACAGGGTACTAGGAGCATTCACTGGGGGTCCTGGCCTGGCTGGAGTCCAGAGGAAGGCTTCTCTGAGGAAGGCTGAGCAGGAGATGTGGACAGGAGGGCAGTGAACACACCTGTGAGGGCCCGAGGCAGCAAGATGCTTGGGGCTGGTGGATGAAGGAAGATGTCTGGCACATCTGCTGAGCCTCCCCGGGGAGGTGATCCCAGGTTATGCAGGCTAGACCCTGGGTGTCTGAAGAGGTCAAGAGGGCAGGTGTCCCACCAGGCTCTGGGGGTGGAGCAGTTGGGGCTAGTCTTACCAATGATGTCACAAGATCATGGAGGGCGGGTTCTGTCCCAAGCAGGGCATAGGTGATGACGAGGCTGGCAGACCAGAGAACGCAGGACCTGGGGATTCCAGCAGACCTGTTGGGCACACTAGGGTCCTTCAGTGATCACTGCAGTTAGGCCAGGGTTTCAGGTCACAGCTAAAAGAACCTGGTAGCCACAGAGTCGTCCCCACATGCCCTACCAGGACTTGTTCCCCGGGTGACTAAATCTTTCCTTAGCCTCTCCATCCCCATACTGTGGGGCCTTAATGTCCATAGTGTCTGCATCCTGCTCTGGCACCCGGCTCTGTCCTCCCATTTCCTCAGGCCTGGGCTCTGCACTCTCCCTCCTACGCCTGCAAATACAGATACATGTACCAGTTCTTCCAGGACTGAAGCCTCAGAATGTGGTCAGGACTGACACTTCTCACTGTAGCTGCCTGTTTCCTGGTCACCCAGCCAGGGCACCTTCTGCCTTGCCCTCCCTGTGTCACCCGCAGGGGAGGTGTGGTCTTGGGGTTCTAGCCTTCCTTCTTCCTCTCCTGCTCCTCCTCTTTCACATCCTTCTTTCAGTTTGGCCTGTCTCTCCTTATTGCTAAGACTGCAGGAGCTCAGATCTTAACATCTGTCCCCTGAACTATTAGAGCGATCTCCCAACTTTTCTCCCTGTCTGCTGCCCGGTCCCATTCCATCTAGCTTCCGTGCTGCAGCCAGAGATATATTTATGAACCATAAATCTGTCTACTCTAAAGCCTTCAGTGAGCACCCAGGCTGGCCCATAGGCCCTCCCAGGTCTGGCCGGCCCCACCCGCTCCCTAGCCCCTGCCCCGCCTGTCCTCAGCATGCTCCCTCTGCCCTGGCCTCACACACTGCATAGCTTTCCCAGGCCTGCACACTTTTAGCTGCTATTCCCCTTTCTAGAGGCCCCACCCACTTCCTGCAGACAGGAATCCCTCCTGGTTCTTCAGCCCTCACTTCAATATCCGGTATCTCCATGACCTTGGTCAGTGTCTGCAAATGTGGTCAGGACGGCGTTTCTGGGCTGCTACAGTGCCCTCTGCTCTCCTCTGTCACCGTGATTCATGCACTGATTAGAGTGGTCTGTTCACAGGTCTCCCTTCCCCACAGACCTAAATTCTATCCTATCTTATTCTATTTTATTCTATTCCAGTTCATGCCACTCCCCTACCCTCCACTCCATTCTATACTGTTTTATTTCATTCCACCCAAGATGGAATTATTATGAGATAATACATGAAAAGTGCTTAGAACAGTTTCTGACACAGAGCAAGCACTAAATAAATGTTGGCTACTATTATCCACTGTCTTAGATATTAATTATTTTTAATCTTTAATTCATTTATTTATTCATTACTCAATGAATATTAATTGTGCACCTAGTTCAAACTAGCCCCTGTGTTAGGAGCTGTGGGTTCAAGAACAAACAGACACAGTTATTGGCTCTGCCCTCCTGCAGCATCCCGGACTGAGGGGATGGCCTGTGCAAAGGTCCTGTGGAGGGAAGGGTGTAGCATGGCTGGTCAGGGAGGCTGGAGGAAGGCCAGCGCAGGCTGAGCAGGGAGAGGAAGGAACAGGTGAGCAGACATGGCCTGGCGTCAATGGAGACTTGATTTCAAAAGCAGAAGGAAGTCATTGAATCCAGGTTAATATCACCAGCTTCACCTATCCCAGAATTGGGAACACCGAGATACCTAATAAATGCCATTTGAATGAATAGATGAAGGAGAGGTGTGTGAATTAGTAACAACAGCAGCTAAGATTTGTGAATATTCTCTGGGTTCAAGGCCTATTCTTAAGAGCATCCTCTGTGATAGCTGATATATCCTTGTGACTACCCGGTAAGGTGAGTGCTCTTTTAATCATCTGCATCCTGCTGGGGAGGAAACAACACCCTGAGGCTGGAACAACTTGCCCCTGTCACACAGTTAGTGAGTGTGGCCAGGATTCCCACCCAGGCACTTGGCCCCAGATCCCGGGCTGTGGGTGGATGGGTAGATGGAGAACAAACTAGTGCTAACGAAGCACCCAGGGAATGAGAAGCCTTATCTTTAGTTGAGTCTCCAATAATGAAGATCGTTCCAGTTACTTCTCTACATGTGTGTCGTCAGTGTTCTTCAATTCTCGTTAGAGTCGCCTAATTAGAGGTAATCCAATTAAGTCTGGTCTGCTTTCTCCCCTGTAGTAGGTGGATGCTTTCCCCAAATGCTCGGAAGCAATGTAGACGTTTAATTTTAATGAGAGAGCCAGAACGTCAATCTAAAGATCTCCCCAGTAGCTGTTTGCTCTGTACTAGTTTTTCTAACAGATAATTGGTTTGAGATCTCTAGGTGGGCCTTACTTTACAAATCGGGATCCCAGTTACACAGAAATAAGCGACTTCCTCCCTTTCGGCGCGCATGTGTTCTGTGCGTGTGACCCTCCTCCAAGATGGCTGGTTTGAAGAGCTGCTGCCTGGCAATTCACTTCTCAGCACTGGGCTCTTGACCTCTTTTATCATTCTCACATGTGAGGAGTCTTTTTTTCTCTTTATTTTCCTTTCAAGTAGTTTTCCCCCAAGGAAATCAGCAAACAGTTTTGACAGCCATGGTTATCACCTTCAGTGTACAACTCTTTCTGTAGGATGTGAGCTGGGAGGTTGTTTGAAGTAATCGCTTTGCACTAGGAGTGTGCAAGAAAATTCCAAGCCCTCTTTTAAAATAATGAGAAATATGGCAGCTGGACACCCATGGATCTCTCCTTCTGTCTTGCCGTTAGCATTGTCAGGAACCAGGGTAAGCCGGTGTGTTGCAATCAGCAGTGAAGTCAACTCTGCGAAACCACAGTAAAATTGTAATTAGTTGGGGTCAAGGAAACAATTGGGGGTTTTCAGAGAAACACGATTTGGTTTGCCTTGGTTTTAGAGTCTGACAATGGTTACATGGGAGAAAGAGAGATGGAAATTTGCATTTGTTTTGAAAATTGAGAGCAAAACCTTTCAAGGGTTGACATTTTCAGCAATTGGATTATTTGTTAGCTTGTCTTCAAAGGTCTTCACCCTAATCCCGAACAATTTCTGTTTTGTGTTATTGGTATATCTGTTAATTTCTTTTTGAACATGAGAAAACATTTTAAAGATGAAACGCAAGGATTCTGTGGGGGAAAAGTTCAAGCAATGACATTCAGTGAATCAAATAATGTGCCATTCATGGTGCCTGGTGCCGGGGGTTTAAAGATGGATGAATCAGGCACTGCCCCCACCATCCAGAGATTCTTACTCTGGCAGAACAGCCAGAAAAAGAAGTGCAACGAATGGTTTTACAGCTCTCATTGAACCCCTCCACACGTCGGATGCTGTGCATTTCATGTTGTTTAATTTTCATAATAAATCTGCAAATTAGGGGCTATTAGTTCCCTTCACAGATAAGGAAACTGAGGCTCAGGGGTTGACCGGGCCAGGTTTCATGGCAAGGCAGGGGTGGATGCAGGGCTTTCTAACTCCAAAGCCCGCTGCTCCTTCCACGCCCCCCGCAGCCCCAGACCTGACAGGAGGCCAAAGGGGAGGGGCCTCACCAAAGACTCCACAGGAGAAACGGCAGTTCAGTGGAGTGTAGTGTCATTTTGAATTATGTGACAAATTACTGCTGAGAGAGGTGGAGAGCAGAGAAGAGCTGAGAGTGCCTGGAGGAAGTGGCGGTTGCGGTCAGTGCTTTGGAAGAGCACAAATGGGTTATAAAGTTGTAGCAAAGGGGCATAATGATTCCAGGAGTGAAACAACTCAGAGATTGACAGCGACGCTTTTACAGCTTGCCAGCACGTCTGTACCTGCTACTCAGAGGCTATTTCTACACTCACACAGTGAAGTGTGTCATGGGTAAAAAGTCTAGACATCATAGTGGTTTTGTGACACAAAGCACAGTGTGCCAATCACCAGATCACAGCCAACGCACAGGTAAATTTCCCTGCCATTGGTCCTCAGGCCTTTGGGAAGGTGCTGTCTGCCCATCTGGGAATACGGAGGGCAGGTCAAAGTGGGAAGAACAGGAACAGCCCCACTTCCTGGGGTTGCTCCCTGTGCCTTTTAACCTACCCCAGTCCCAGTCCTCCAGTGGCCACAGGGTCAAGGGACCAGAGTGGGTAGTTCAGAGTGGTTTAAGGAAAGGGTGTGCTTTGGGCCACTGGGATTTTTGACAGCGGTAAACTCTGCTACTTACAGGGTAGACATCAGCCGATGATAGGCCCTGGGCATTTCCCTGTCTCCTGGAATCATAACGACAATCCCATGAGGTGTTTTTTCTTATCTCCATCTTGCATTTGAGAATTAAGTAACTGTCCTCAAAACCAAGCTCCTAGGGAAAAGGTGGGTAAAGATGAAATCTCATGAGGTTAACATTAAGCCAAGCACTCTTTCACGATACGTGAGAGGCCCCAGGCTTCTTGACATGAAGACATCCTTACTCACTGCCCTGGCGTGTCTCCTCTGATCATAATTTCAATGCCAAGACGCCTGGGATGGGGCAGACTTCAGGGCAGCCCTTTGAGCCCATGACTTTGCATGTGTTGCTTCTCACTCCTTGTCCCTGCCCCACCCTTGTTACTCTGGAGAAGACCCCACTCGTGTGCCACCTGCCCTGGAGGCCCTGTAGGACTACCTAAGTGGCAGAGTTGGATGCTCTCCTCTGCCCTCATGACACCCTACAGTACCATCCGCTGTGCTTTTACAAAAATAAGCCAATCTTAAAACACAAAACAAACAAACAATAAAATGGGGCCTTTTGCGTAAGAGTCTGGATTTCTAATCTTTGGGTAACCCCAGAGTAGCTAGGAAAGGAGGCACATCCATCATTTTCAGTCTAGCAGTGGCCACCCCTTAAGAAGGAGCTTGTGTCCTCACCACAGTTCCCAGCACTCCCTTTACCCACACCAGGCCCACTTGTTTTTGTGCTTGGCTTGGCCTGGCCTTGGGAACATTGGAGTAATTGTGTAAATGTCTGTCTCCCTAAAGGAAAGGAACTTCTGCCCTCAGGGCAGGGCCCCTGTTCTCACACATGACCAGGCTTGAGAGAACCCATGGCTGAACTAAGTGTGATCTCGGTTAGATGAGAGAAGTAGATCATTTTCCAGCCTATGCCAAGGAAATTGTTAGAGTGGCCCAAAAGTTGCGGCTGCTTGCCGGCAGGGGCCAGCATGCCGGGGCAGACATAAAGCCCTGCTGCCAAGGGAAGGGCTGGAGGTCAGGAGGACAGCCTGCACCTACACCCTGGGGCCCACCTAAGAGCCCGGAACTGCCACATGCACTGGCCGGACTCGGACGCTGAGAAGCTGTCCTAGAACTAAGTAAATGAAAACGTGTAAAATGATGGGAAGCCTTTGAAGAAGACTGTTCCACAAGTCCAGGTATGCACAACACCTGCATTCTGCCAGCCAATCACGAATCCCATAATTGAGAAAGGCGGATGCCGAGAGGATTTGCTTAGAAGAAACCACGTCAGGCCTAATTAATGACTCCAGAGAAATCAACCAGGCTTCTCTGATTTAAAGCCCCACAGACCAATCCACGTTAATTGGATTTGATTGTATTTGCTATTTTAATTAGTAGGCAGATTATGAAAATGTTTATTTGTTCTTGTGGATGCTATTATCCTCTCACTACTGTGGCTTTTTTGCCTTCTACATATGGCAAGTGTGAGACCTTCCATTGTTCCCTTGTTCAGGTCCTTTTGTTATGAAATTGTTTTTAATTAGTAAAGGGAGATTAAAAGATTCAAGTATCCACAAAGTGGCTATTTCTTGAATGTGGGGGCTCCCCCAGCAACTCGCTTTCCAGGAGGACCTAGATGTCATTTCTGTCGCAATGAGAACTTCAAGTCAGAGTTGTCGTCTTTTAGCAAGATCGCGTCCTAGCCGTTATAATCAGTGTTTGGAGCACATGGCTCAGTGTGGTGCAGGGTCGGGGGTGGAAGGTAGGGAGGATAAAGATGGAGAGTGTGTTTGCCACTGCCTCCAAGATGCTTTCTGTCTCGCTGAGGCACTGGGTGAGAGAGGGGGAGCTCAGTGGAGGGAGGAGTCAAAGTGGCCTTCCGGAGGAGAGTGCCTTTACCCTCGTTCTAGCTCTGAGGGAACTGGAAGTCTGTGGGATCATTCGGTGGGCATCGTGCCAGCAGTGTGCCGGGCTCTGTGCTAGGTTCTGGGCATATAGTGACAACCCAACCATGTTCTTCACAGCCCAGCAGGAGACAAATTAGCGTATGGGTACAACTCAGCGTGAGCAGTGGGGTGAAGGAGGTTGCCTGCACATGAGGGTGACAGGAGGAGTGGGCCTTGCCCTGGCTGAGATCACTGAGGGAGGAGCCTTGAATCCTGAGTCCTAGAGGAGAACCAAGTCACTCCATTTCCAACAATGGCAGCTGTTCCAACTTGGTGAGCTTGGGGTGTAGCTCACAGAATTGTGATCAAGTCCAAATTCAATAGCACATGTCAGGTGTCTGCCATGGTGCTAGCACAGGTGGGCACTTGCTAAACAGTGCCCATACTCTTGCAATTATTGCATATTTTTTCCATGGAGCCCCTTCTTCAGCTACACTATCTTTTTCTCCCAATATCTCTTGGTGTCATCACCCATTTTGCTTCTCAACTGCATGCTATTTTAATCATCAGTTAATTCTGCTAGTATGTCAGTTCCTTAAGGCCAGAGACTGTGTCTCAGATCTCTCAGAGCAGTGGGGGACACAGCCAATGCTCAGTGATTGACAGAGGGGCCCACACCTTTCCCAGGGGTAGTTTGGATGTGTGATCAGAAGCTGTAATTGCTCTGAGGCAAATGATATTCTAATCTGTCACTATATTTGTGAAGTTAATATTTCATTTCACATAGTTAGTGAAGGCATTGCTGAATTGTTCTACCACTCAACTTTTGAAGAGACACCTCATATTAATCTCATCTGACTATGTCAAGTTTTAAACTCACTGTGAATGCAAATAAAGCCTGCCATGAAACAATGCTGTCAGGATGCTGATGGGGAAATTGTCCCACTTTAGAGACAATTCCAGAAAGCCAAGAAAATAAGTTCTTGGTGTTAGGCAGAGTCATAATGAAGTAAATTATTAGGAGTATTTCCAGTTGAGAGTTTCAGTGATTTCCTGGATTAGTGGATCCTCTGGGAACAACACTTCTTTATAATGAAGTTGAGCCTTTAAAAAAAAAAAAAAAAAGCCAAACAAAGAAACAATCTTCATGAATTTTACCAAAGCAGTGTTGGGTGGAGCAGATGGTTCAATTATAAACAGGGTTGTTGCTCCTTATGATCCTTTGGAAGCCCAGGTGCTGTAAGTTCAGGGAATCTTCTGGGAAGGCTTGTCTGATAAGTTGCCTCAAGCAGTTGGAAGCCACAGCTTCCTGACGCTATCTCAGGAAGGCTGCCCGCAAAGACCAGGGAAGTAGGGGGTGGGCCTTAGAGGCCTGGACTTATGCTGGCAGCCTCCCAACTAGGCCTGTCTCCTGGGAGAGCCTCCCACCCAGCCCCAGTACACGTGGAGGAGTCTGCTTCTGGAAAAGACCCTACAGCCTGGTGGCCACAGACCCCCAATTCCAGTATCAGACCTGCCAGTGACCAGCTGGGTCAGGATTCATGGACTTTGCCAGACTTTGTGTTTCCCACCTACAAAACAGAAACTCTGTCTGCTTTTATTTGCTCAGGACTATCGAGGCTCGGATGAGACGGTATATGTGAAAAACCTTGGGAACTTAACTTACTGTCCAAATACCATTAGTATAAGGGTCTGTTACTGTTACCTGACTCAACGTACAATCGTAAGAGAAATGAATAAATGTTGGGATTCATATTAAAGGTGCAATTGTGTTCTTCTCCCTCACCCTTAATACCAGGTTTGGTAGCTCCTTAGGGTGCCTCACTGTGCCTCCCATAGTTTTGTAACTCTTGTAATCAAGCCTTCTAGAGATGGTGTCCCCTTGATCATGCGTGAAAGTCAGGACCGCTGTGTGCTCATGTGCAGACTTTGCATCATATCAGCAGCGCCCTCCAGAGTTGTGCAACTCATTCATTACGTGGTGACCCTGATACACGGCATATTACCTCTGTATGGGGTAGGGACTGTTACTCTTCCCATCTTAGATGAGGACAGTAACATACAAAGGAATTAGATGACCTATCCCAAGTAACTCAGATCATAAGTGATGGAGTCCTGGGTTTGGCTCCAGAGGCCATGGTCTTAACACTTGTGCTATGTCATCACGTGGGCAGTTTTCTGAGCCTGGTGCTACCCAGGCGATCCGAGGTGCCATGGGCACAGGCAGACGTGTGGTCCGATGACTAGCCAAGGATGAGACAGAGAGAACGGTACATAAAACATGATGAAGGGGTAAGGAAGGGCTTGGAGAGCTAAGTGGTAAGAGGAATTCCAAGGGTTGTGGGGAGAGCAGAGGGCGGGGTCAGGTTCAATAGAGACAGAGCAGGTGGATCTGGAATGTGGGTTTTCAGACAAAGGGTGGTGTCAGGATGCTGGGTTTCTGCAGAAGCTGGCTTGTGGTACCTAGTAGAGCAGAGCAGCTGGTGAAGAGCCCCTCTAGCATGTCTGTTCCTAGGAGATTATCGAGAACCCTTCAGGTTATCACCTAAATATTAGTGATTAATGGTGAAAACTTTGCTGATGCTAAAAGGTGATTATTTTATTCACACTATTAAATAAACAGACCTTGGCCTAAATGTACCCACATGCTGGAGTTCTAGGGACTTAACTATGATGCCAGAAAGGGTCTAGAAACCTTCCCTGGGTCCTCATCAGAGCCCCCATTGCCTGCTGGGAGACCTTAGGTGTGTCATTTAATAAACACACATTTGGTGTCTACTTTGACCTAGGTTTGTGCTGAATGTTGAGAAGTAGTCTGGACAAAGAGTAATGTGAAAATTTTGAACTTTAAAATAATTCTTAAAAGCAATCCATCTGCAAAACAATCTATGTTCTGAGTTCTTGAAAGATAATAGTGATTTAATGTATTTTTCTTCCCTTTGATGCAGGTGGAGTGTAAAATTTCTGCACATTTTTATAAGAATCTATATGTAAAAACAATTAAGAGTTTGGACTTAGGAGTCAAATTATCCTTGGATTTACACTGTTTACTAACTATATAACCTTGGACAAGTTAATTAGGCTCTTGAGCCTCAGTTTATTTATTAGTAAAATGATAATAATCGTCCTAGATCAATTAGGATTTTTCTGAGTGTAAGAGTAATTCAAGTTTAAACTGAATTAGGAATTAAGAAAACGTCTTGTTTCACGCTATAGGACACCACCTAGAGGGAGGGTGACAGACACAGCCGCTCAGTGATGGTATCAGGGACCCAGGTCTCCCTGTCCCTCTGCTCTGTTGTCCTTAGCGCAGGTACCATGCTAAAGGCAGTTCCCCAAGAGCATGAGGTGGCCTCCAGTCACACTGGGGTTCGTGTGCCTCTGTGCTCTCGCCCAGCGTGAGAGTGCAAGAGACTCAGTTTCCCTAGCCCTGGCACATGTGTCCTTAACCTCAGTCTGTCTGGGATGGACAATGCCACGCACTGATTTGCTTCTTAAGTTATTAGGCTGCCCCCTGTGGGGTTAGGGATGGGCTCGTTGCAGAACAGATTGGGATCCAATCAGGAAGTGGGGGAGGAAATGGATGCTGGGAAGGCAGCCAGCAACAGCGTCCACCACAAGTATCATGATAAGAAGTTTGTCAAGAATAAAGAGATAATGTGGAGAGTTCCGAGCATGTACCTTCACAAGATTGTAAATCACTCTAATAATAAGCAAAGGTGCAAACCCTTCTAGGAATTTCCTTCTATCTCTGTTCCAAATAATAATCGTTTTGCTCTTTTGAAACATGCCCCGGGCATAGCACTCTGCTGCTGCTTTGGAGAAGTGGCAACTCTGTCACCTCCCCTCAGAGAAAAGGCTGCTCTCACTGTAGACACTTTGCTGTTGCTTTATGGCTTTTCCATTTTATTGCAAGTGCATTCCCAGCAGTCTCTGAACACCGTACTCCAGCATTCTAAACAAACGTCTTTGTCACACCCTGAGATGCATTCACATCTGAAGTGTCATCTGGGAGCATAAAGTATGCCCAGGTCTGACCATCAGCAGCCATGCAGTGCCCCTTCCCAGATCTCGGCTGCCCTGACAGCCCTTGTGCTCAGGTGCCCTTGAGGATCCACTCACGGTGCAAGCCAGCCCTGACACCCGAGAACTTAAGCACTCCCGTGTGTGGGTGGACAACTGCCCACCTGGAGAACATCGTAGACTTTGGGCATTGGGGGCCCTTGTCAGAGTTCACCCCATTTGTAGTTTTCAGGTAGGGAATGGGGACCTGGGTTAGGGGAAAGGCAGGGAAGGGAGCCTCAGCTGTGGGTCCAATTATTGAAAGTAACAACCCCATCACTTTGTCCTGAAGGAGAAAAAGAGCATGTGATAAGACTGATGAGGAAAATAACAGAGTGATGAAAGAAGCAATCTTCAGATGTGGTGACTGGTGGATGCAGCTGTCACAGGCTTCAGGGCTCACTTTGCCCATTGGCATTAAGTGGACACCTTGGGCTAGGACACCTCCGGCTGCTGAGAGCCGGTGGCACAGGGCAGGCCCCTCCCTGCAGCCCAGTAATATCCATGCTTCCTTTTTATTTTGGGAGGGGTGTGGTCAATGATGTATCTTCTGGATTACGCAGGATTTAGGTACATCTTCATTATTCACTGGAGCCCGGAACCATGTCAAAAGCAGACAAAGGCCATGTATGCAAGTGCGGCCTCAAGCAGCTCCAGAAAGGCAGGAATAGACAGCAGGAGTGAGGGAAAGCAGACACAGGAGGCAAGTGCAGCCCTGAGAGCCTGTGTTGCTTATGTTTATTTGTTTGAAGGGAGGTGAGCAGAGGTCACAGAAAATGGGCTCTGAAGTCATTTTCGCTGGTTGCCAGGAGCAACACTCCACTAAATGGTACCATGCAAAGGATATACTGGGAGTATCAAAGAATGCTCCCTTATCTTTTGGGGGTATAGGTCTGAAATCAATGGGCTTGTTATGAAGGGTAAAGGGCAAGGGTGTCCTAGGTGACTGCTTGTGTGTGTTTGTGTGAGTGATTGTGGAATTGGGTGGCTTCCCTTGGCTATACAGATCTACCTCGAGCAGAATGCAGTTTATTCCAGAAACAAGGCCTTGGGGACTTGAGGAAGTTAGAATACATCTTCCCCAAGACTTTCCATATCCGTAGGCTCAGAGTAAACCTGACCTCATGCTCAAGCCTCCTCAGCCTGCCTCTATCCTCTCTGACAACACCTCAACACTGCCCAACCAGCACCCTCAGTCTCTTGCAGGTGAGCATGTGTCTCCTCCTCCTACCTTCGAAGCTCCCAGCAGAGGCCTGTGTTGTCTGATCTTTGCACCGCCTCCTGTCCCCTGCGCTCTCAGGTGTGGATTTATACTCAGGTCCCCCACCCTCCCTCAGAGGGCTGGAGAGAGACTGGGGAACCTAGAAGCTAATAAAATGGCACCCCTTCAAGCTGATAGTTCTTAAACTTTTAGAACGTTTTAGAAGTGAGAACAAGGTCAGGGAGGGGAAGGGGCTGAGAAAGTGCACACCCCACTGAGAAAGCAGACCCTCAGCTGACCCGAGTTACCCTCCGCCCTGCACCACCCCCAAAATTTGTCAGACTGTCCTCTCTGAAAAGAGTTCTGAGGAATACATTTCCCCCCACCTCTGCTATTTCAGTTCCAATGCAGACCGGTGCTCAAGGTACATCCCTGCTCCAGCATCCCTCCTCGGCATCCAGGCTCCAAGGGAAGGAGGGCTGTGAGGCTGCAGCCTTGTCTAGCACAGGATCAGCATTTGGGGCCCAGTGGCCTCAGCTAGTTTTTAGCTGTAGGACGAACACCAGGGTCCTCACTGCCCTCTGTGGCTCCATCTTTCCAGACCTCAGAACTCCCAGGGGAAGGGAAACCCCGGGGCAGGGGCCATTCTCAGGGGCAGAGCATTAGTCATAGCCAAGTTCAAGAATAAGCACTTTGTCAGTGAAGGAAAAGACAGAACTACAGTGCTGGGGAGAGGCAAGGCTTCCGCGGCCGAGGCCATACACTGCTGGTCTCCATCAGGCCTCCTGGCCCAGAGTCTGAGAAAACCTGGTGGCAACCCCCTGGCTTGAATACTGAGATGGGGACTTACACCGAGCCATTTTCCTGCATGCCATTTAGGAGTCGTTAATAAATACATATTGAGCACCTATCCCCATGGCCAGCTCCATGCTGAGGACTGGGGATGGAAACACGAATATGATACAGTTTCTGCTTAAAGGATCTCAGAGGCTAGTGGGGGAGATGGACAAGAATACAGCCAAATGTGGCGGAGAGCAATGGGTGCCACCTGGGAATCGTCTCATGGGATCGTAGTACAGAGTATAAGTGGTGGTCAGGGAAACTCCTAAGGCAGATGGCAATGACCCGAGTCTTTTAGAATAAGCCCTTCATTATTATTTCTTATTCAACTTTAAAATACATACACAAAAAGATTTCTCCAAATGCAGGTTTAAAAGAGATAGAGTGTGTGAAAGAGAAGGCACTGTGTACATCAGACTCTCACATCCACCGGGACACTATCACTCCTGGAATCTCAGAGTCCTGGTTGTAAAGCCTCTGAGGGATTTCTGGGTTACAAAGTTCTGATGGAATCAGTGAATCAAAAAATAAATCCCCTATTTGCAAACCAGCATCCCTGCTATGCAAAATCCTATTTCCCTAGGCAGTTTTTCACCCTCAGAAAATCAGGTACATTATCTGAATTAAAATCTAAGGGAGAAATAAAAGGCACACCTCATGCTGGGTAGATTTTGTCTAATGATCTGATCCATGCCCCTCTTTTGGGTGGGAAGTTATTACGGCCATAAATATTTGTAATTCTTTCTCTGATATATTATGTTTGTTAACAGCGCCACAGGGTAGATGCTGTGCTTGAGAAAATAAGAACACTGAACGGTGGGGACAAAGAGAGAAAACCAGGAAGGGAGGGGGTTCTCTCCTTGAGCAAGCTCCCCCAGCAGTGGGCTTCCTGGGTCTCCCCTCAGCACTGGAGCAGGGGGACTTGGTGGGGGGTGTTCTGGACCACTTGTCAGGGAACTTGGATTCTAGTTCCTCTGATGCCAGCTACCATTGTGCTTTTGGACAGAGCACTTAAACCCTGCACCTGTCTCCTCTTCCATGGGGTACATGGGGGCAGATCGAATAAGTTAGTAGATGCAAAAGGATTTTATAAAGCAATAAGCACCACACGTGCACATCTCAGCAAAGGGCATGGGAGCAAGAGAAGCTGCCCGCTTCCTGTCCAGCTTCACAGATAACATGCCTGACACTCTCCACTGCTCTAGTCGACAAGGCCCTAGGCTCATAGGTACAGACTGAAGTCCCAAATCCCAGTTCCATGATTTGGGGCAAATTATATAGCTTCTCTGACATTCAGCCTCTTCATCTGTTTAGTGAGGGGAATAACTGTCCAATTAAAGATAAAGTTTGTAATATACTTCATAAATGGTTGCTATTACTATGATATGTGTTGGTTTTACTTTATCAGTTAAGCGCTTTCAGCTGCAATTAACAAAAAAAAAATAAGTCCAACTCAACTAGAAGAAACAATGAGGAAAATATATTTTCTCATTTAATAAGAAGGCAGGTGATAGGATAGCACCAGGATGAGTTGAATAAGCAGCTAAGTGACTTCACCAAGGACCCAGGTTCCAGCGTTGGCTTCTGTCCTGGGCGAATCTCCTGCCGTTCCTCACAATGTGGCTGCAACGGTTTCCAACACCACATCCTCGCCCAGCGATGTCCAAAGACCATGCCCAGAAGCAGATCCTTCCTGATGTCAGTAGAATAAAAAGAAATCCTTTATCAAAGAAGTTGAGTAGATCTCTGACGGGCAACTGGATAAAAGTATCTTCCACACCTCTTCAAATAAGGCTCAAGGGTAGGGATGTGATGTTATGCTGGCAAATCTCTTCTATACCACCTTGAAAAGTACTATACACTCATTAGGCCTTCACTAAAGTATTGCTATTAATTAAAAACAATTGATAGAAAGCTCAGTTATTAAAAAATTATCATGCTTAGCAATATTTTTCCTTTATGTGGAAAGCTGTCCACTGTGGTGTAATTTCTAAAAGCAAGAAAAAATAGGAAACAAGTAATTATTTAATAATAGAGGAATAGTTAATCAATGGTTTACCCCTTTAATTTTGCAGTATTAAAAATAATTTATAAGTGACATGTAAAAATACTACTATATAATACTGAGTGGGTAATATAAAGGTGCATATACACCACATTATTTCCACTAAAGGAAATAAACATATGTACACAATAAAATTATGTATAGGGAAAGAATGTGTGATAAGAAAGTAGACCAAAATGTTGACAATAATTTTTCTAGGATTGTGGAAGCCTGATAAATTGCTTTTCCTTTTTTTCCCTATAATGTTCCTCCAAAATTTCTATAATTTGCCTGTTTACTCTTTTAACAGGGAGAAAAATAATTTTAAAAAAATAATGGTACTTAGCCTGATTGCAGAGCATTTCTTCTTGGCATGGATTTGCATGTATATTTGTGTCTTTCTATTCTATCCAAATCAATGTGAAGAGTCAGCCCAGACTATGTGTGAAAGTCCCTGCATCTCATGCATTTTAACAGATTTACTGGAACAAGTGAGAGGTGAGGGAGAAGACCTCTTGGCCCCGAGAACAGGTTATATCAACTAGAAGTTATATCGTGGTGATGGTGCACAGAAATGTGGTTTAGGGGACTCTTCTGGGACTGAAAATGTGTCAAAAAGATGCTGAATATTTGGGAAACCAGTTAATATCTGTGACAAATTAGAGGATTGGCAGGTATCCTTTTTAAGAGGAAGTTTGTCTTGACTACAAAGAGATTAAGGACCTGAAGATGCCCCCAAAACAAGAGGTTTGAGGAGCTAGATCAAAAAGCATGAGGTGGAGTTTCCAGAGGGCCAGTCTGATGCGTATGTGGACGATGCAGTTCACCTCACCATGGAGAGGTTGCTCAGGAAGACCCTCCTTCCCCAAACACCTTGCCCATAAAGTGAGGATCAAAGCTTTCAAGAAGCCACATGTATACTTTTCCTCTTCATAGTCCTAGCCCACAACAGGTGTTAGAAGCAAAGAGTACCATTTTCATGCATTGTAATAAACACTGGATGTGTCAGAAGTCCACCCTCCATATGCCGTATCCAAACTCTCCCCTGCTGCCTGGTGCTGTACCTGAAATGCCACCATTATGGCTTTACTTTCTTGAGCTTTGAATAATAGTCCCTAGTTTCTTATGGTTCTCAAAACAATACTTTTTGCCAGGGGCTAAATTTTTATGTCACTGTCAGCAGCATCTCATGAATTAGTCATTGACCAATAGGGAAGGCTTCTAGATGTGAAGGTGGGGAGGTAAGACAGGAGGAGGAAGGGGCCCCCCAAAGGCAGGTTCTTCACAGCCCTTTCATGTCTTGTGTTTAAAACTTCCAGAGATGATTGTCCCCATGAGTTGTTGCAGTCATCCAAGGCTGTGTATTACCTCGTTCTTTCACGGTACTGAGGAAAGGAGAACTTAAAATGTGCTGGACATTTCCCATACATGACATTATTTCATCATCCTAGCTTTTCCAAACTGAATTTGGAAGTTTGTATATTAATACATGGTGTGTATGAGATTCAAGGCTATGGCTTATTTCTCCAACTCAGATTCTTCCCAAAGACCCCAGAGCCTGAGAGACAGGATTCTCCAAAAGCTATCATCCTTTCTGCCCAGCCGTCCCCTTCGTCCAGGCAGGCTTGCATGGCGCTGGCCATGGTCCTGAATGCCGTGACACTGTGCTGACAATGAGGGACCCAGCGAATGAAAGCTTAAGGCCTGCTTAGAATTGCCAGCTTTCTTTTTGCTCCTGTGCTTTTAGACAAAATTCTCTTACTGACCTCTGCAATTTGGTGTGACATTTTCCCAAAGTGCCCTCTACAACCGTACTTGCTTTAAACATCTCTTTGAAGAGTGAAAGGTCAACTTTCTGGATGTGAAATATTTTATACCTGACCTTTTATCCACCATTGCTAAGATTAATACAAACTGTTTGCCCTGAAGAATAACTAAAAATGCATCAAATAAGATTATCTATTGCATAAAAAAATAACACCTCATTAAAGTGATCATGTATATAGCTCTTGGAAAATGGGTCAGTATCATTAAAGCAATGGTAGAAAGAACACAGAAGACAGAAAGGACAAGTCTAACCCACAGAAACACACACACACACATACACACAACACACACGGAATGATCCAGGATTAAGTTTTATGAGGAAAACTGAGAATCATTAGAGTCGAAGCCGCGCTTGCTGGTACCCAATCAAAATCTGATGCTCAACTGTGCACTATGGCAACAAATGCTGTTATTACTCATCATAACATAGTCATTATCCTGCACTCAAGAAGGACAATAACAGGGAGAATAACCCCAAACACTCAACCCGCCCCTGTTGCCCCAGCAACACGCACAGTTTATGAAGCACTTTCATACAGGAGAGGGACACCAAAGCCTTCTTGTACCCAGACAGAACCAGTGTTCTGCTGCATTCAGGTTTGGGGTGTAGGTCTCCCGAGGACTGCTAGCCAAACCTTCCTCATGCCTCTCCTCAAACTTTAGAAAAGGGAATTAGGGAGACTCTCTCGACATGCTGACTGGTATATTCAAGAGAATATGGGCTTTGGAGTCAGACAGCTCTCTGTTCAAGCACTGTGTCCACTGACAAATAGCTGTATGATCTGGGCAAGTCACTTTACCTTCGCGAACCTCAGGTTCCTAATCGGCCACGTTAGTGTAACTGCAAAGCCTCCCTCTTAGGAGTTTTGTGAGGATGATTAATAATTGAAATGAGTGCCATGCACTTGATAAACGTTAGTTTCCTTGCCCCTCATCTCTGGAATATTATGGGATCTGAAGACTTCTGTGTAGCATGATAGTTTCTAACTAATTTTCAGACATATTTAGCCATAGGTACATTTGTTTAATGAAACTGTATTTAGAAACTCCACATTAGCCAAAAGCTGAGCATTTGTAGGGTAGGAAATCTAGAATCCCAGCACCCCAGGCCAATTGTGCTTCAATCCCAGAACTCTGGGGGCATCCCAGAAGCCCATGGGAATCACAGGAGGACGGTTTAGTAGTTGTTCTGGGTAATCATATGTCTTCTTTCACATACACTGGCCTTCATACTGATTTAATTTCTGAAGGAAACTAGGTATTTTCTCCAGCCCCAGACTAGGAAGCTCTCTGAAGTTGAGCTGGACGCTGCTCCAACCAAACCAGGGCAGAAAGGCATTCCCTGGCATCTCGGAAAGTATACATAAGTGTGTGTGTGTCTCCTGATCTTCCCCACAGTTCCCGGGGTGGGACTACATGCCAAGACAGTCAGCACATAGGCAGTCTAAGCCAAGTTCTGCTCATTCTTCCAAACCCAGGGCAGACTCACCCTCCACATAGAGGCTTACTGAGCTTCCCAGTCCACACAGACTTTTCCTTCAGGGCTCTCCTCATTGGGTTGTAAAATACCTGGGGTGTTTTGGGACCATGTGTTAGCTATCTCTCCATGGTTGTCCCTGCTCTTTTTCCCAAATCTTGCTTCATCTAGTAGCCCTAGGGAAACTCAGCACAAACACGATGGATAGAAGAGAAATGAGACATTTTCTCATAGTACAATTCTTAGTACTGTTTGTAGGTGGGGAGGCTCCCTTGCAACATGAGATATTGAAAATACTGATGGACTCTAGTATGGCAGAGTGGCAAAAACAGTGGACTCTGGAGCCAGTCTAGATTCAAACCAAGCTCTGTCACTAAGTAACTTCAGGTCGTGTTTATGGGGGTGAGATCCAGGCTCTGATCAATGGCCACCTATCTGGCTTCTTGTATTTATGACAGGCCCCAGCCAAATAGGCATGGACAATCTATGGCCAAGTGCCACTAAAATGTAAATGTCCCTTCATTTCTAAAGGATGCTGAAGAAAACCGCTTATATCATTATGTCTGCCATAAAATATTAAATGTAAGTAATTCCCTGTTACTGATAGCTAAAGCCAAGCTGGTGCCTTTTCCTTCCCCTATTCAGGGAGAAATGGCCCTGAGCACCCAGCCTGGCCCCTGGGCACTGGCAGGATGCAATGCTAGCACCTTTGTTGTTTATGGCTGGTCACTGCCTTTCTTAGGGTTCCATGATGCTGCCTGCTGCAGGAGAATGAATGGCAGAGAGCCAAGCCTTTCAGCAATATCTTAGGCTTCTCCTGAGAGAGAGGAGCAGAGGGGCTGCTGCTCTTCCTGAACTCTCCATGTAAAGATGGGATTCCCAGTGTCTAATCTGGCCTATGGATAGGCTATAAGAGGTGCTTTTTGTGCCCCATGTGGTGTCCCCTCAGCCCACCTGATTTCAGGGCAGTCGTGATGGACAGGTAAACGCACACTGTCAGCATCCCCACATCCATTTGAATTCAGTCAACTCATGCCCAGGCACTGCCCGGAAGTATGAGGAAGTTAATGTTCCCAGTGGTAACTCATGGAGGGTGGGAGGATGTGGGCTGGTCAATAAGTGTCCCTGCCACTGCTCTTTTGGAGGGACAATTTTGCTGTGCATTCTACGTGTTTCTTTAAAAGGTCCCTGGCAGGATTGAGCCCCAGTATTCCCACAGCAATAACTAGCCCAAATCTGCACCTTCCAGTGGTTTCCTGTGTTGTTTTCCTCATCCCATCACTCTGGCTTCCCTACATCATGTTCCAAGTAAATAACGTGCCCCAAGCCCTTGTCTCAGGCTCTGCTTGCAGGAGAACTTACATGAAGTAAAGGCTCACAATATGAGGAGGATTTCTGGAATGGAAAGTGAATTTTGGAGGATTGGGGCCTAGCAAAGAGGCAAAATAGTTCTAAAACTCACGTTTTATGAAAAGAATTGGGCTTAAATTGTACCTTTTGTTCTCTATATGTCTCACCTGGACTCTCAAGGTCAGGGCACTGCATACAGTTGTGCAGGTTGGACATTGTACAAGGGCATCTAAAACTGGGATTTAAAAGTGGGCACTTACTCTGTTCACCAGGCCATACCCTCAAACATTGGGCTGCATCTACCAAAACAAAAGTTTTATTTTTCTTAACACAAAGCTATTGACCATTCCCTAGGCCATGTGACTTCAGGTTGGCATCCACACCAAGACAGCATCTTTCTTTCATTCATACAAAGGCACCTTATAGGCTAGCTGTGGTCCTCAGTCACCAGGGCTTCTGCTGTACATCTGATGACATTTATCCATAGACCTAACACCGTATCCAAAGCAGTCAGTCTCACTCTCGTGTCCCCATATGACATTTTCATTTCTGCATCTGCCTTTGGCCAACGCTGACTCCCTCGCTCACTCTTCTTCCCAAAAGGTGCTCATTCTCCAGTGCTTGATTTGTTAAGTCTCTACCAATTCTAGTAAGCTTCCAAGCTCACTTATGTATCTTCTCCCCAAATCACTACAATGTTTATTGGAACCCATCCATTCATTCATTTATTTGTATGTTTATTCTTTAAGAATATATCCAGTGTTTTCTAATAATGTGCTTGGCTCCGGGTCTGCAGACATGAATCAATCTGATTCCTGTTGCAGTGGAGAAACGAAACAAGCAGAGAAACAAAGACAACGCAGTGGTACAGGAAAGCGCGGGAGCTCTGGGAGCAGGGGTGGGGTCCCCGCCCCCAGCCTGGGGGTAACGCCAACCTTGTGCAGACAGTGACAGATTACTGCCTGAGCTGTCTTAACACTGGGTGAAGGGGGAGGGTGGGAGATGTGGAGGACAATCCAGAAGAGAACAGCAGGGTCAAAGACAAGCAGATGAGAAATGTACACTAGGGACTCTAAGCTATTTAGTGTTGCTTCAGGATAAAATTGGGGGCAGGGAAAAGAGAGAGACAGAGCTGGGTGCAGAGGGGTGAGAAGGCCCTGTCCTGGAGGAAAAGCCCATTGAGATGCTTATACTCAACCTGTAAGAAAAAGGAAGACATACCAGGTGTTCAGCAAGGGCTTTCTCTTTTTTATATTTTACAAATTGTACAAATTTCAATGATTTTTTTTTCAGAATCTACTTATGTTTCTATATGGAGAGCTGTGGGTCTCCTTGGGCTTACACGAACACTTGGCCATAATGACTGGATGAGAAATGCCGTGGATGTGGACTGGTTCTTCTAAACCTAGAAGGGGCTCAGTTGAGGGAGAAGTTCAGAGGCTGCGATTACCTCTGTCGAACTCCATCTCTTTCACACAGCGGATGCGGGGTTTTCTGGTCTTCATATCTCCCATGGGAATTCAGTTACCTTTTCTGGTGAGGAGATCTATAGGAAAGATCCCTTTTCCCTTCCCCTGGAGACAAGCAGGAGACAGGGAGAAGTAAGAACAGGAGAAGCAGGCCATGGATTGGCAGTGGGCTGGGTGAAGGGGCTCAAGCCCTGTTCATTTCCTCCAGATTATAGGAGGACCTTACTAAATTTAGGGAGGCTCAGCTGAGCAGAAGGAGTTGGGTCTTGCTGTCTTCCTGATCTATAGTCAAAGCCAAGTTCAGGCTTAAGCAAGTTACCAAACTGCTCTGAACCTCAACCTCCTTCTCAAGGAAGTCTGCGATCCTTCCCTCACTGGGATAAGACACTTAAAGGACACAGTACATCAAAAAGTACCTGTCATAGAGCCCGGCTCTGGGTGGGGGCCTGATGGAGCTCGGTGGATGTTGGGATCATTCTTTTCCATCTGACCCCTCTCAGAGTCCCTTCCACTTCTCTCTGCCTCCCTCTCTGTAAGTGCACGAGCTCAATGCCAAGGCAGGCCAGCATCATGCACCTCCTCCATCTCTGCAGGTTGATCCACGTCACCACCAGGGAGGACTTGCTGAATCAGAACTCTGATTATGTACTTTCTTTGCCAATAATTTACCATTTGACTTTTAGCAAGTCAGATCACTCTCTGGGCCTCAGTGTGCCCATCTGTAAAATGGATAGGTGGACCAGATTATCTTGGAGAGTCTTCCAAAATCTAGCATCGTATGATTCTATGATTCTGTGGCTCTCTGTCCTCTAGAAAATAAAGCCCAAATGGCTTAGCATAATGTGCAAGCTCTCCCAGGGCTCCTGCCCCCATGGTCTGACTACAATTTTATTCTCATCTCCCCTCTGTTCCTCTTTCCCACTGTCTATCCCCTGCCATCTCACCCCAGTGGAATTCACTGCTACCACCTTGGACCCCTACCACACTGGATTGATCATCCCCATTCATCCTCAGTCTCATCATAGTAACTAACAGTATTGGGAAGACAGAGACACACAATATATTTTTTTCTGAGTTAATTTGAAATTTCATAATGAGTAGGTATTACTGAGGGGAAGACAAAGAAAGCTCTAATTTATAATCAGGGATGTGGTTGGTGAATTAATTAAGCCAGGTTATATAGACAGTTGTTAGGGCTGAAACACTGGCCCAGAAGCACTTGCAGTTCCACATTCAGCCTGCTGTTGAGGTTGTTATGAGCAGGTCAGATAAAAGGCTGGAGAAATGAAAAAAATCACACATGGATTTTATGTCTGGATGCTGTGTCACTTTGGTCAAGGAGAGGTAGGCTGGAAAGAGCAGAAGGTGGCAGTGGGTAGAAGCCTCATTTTGACTTTATCTTAGCTCCCCACGTGACTTGGGGTACGGCTGCTTAACTCCTCGGGCCCCAGTTTCCTCATCTGCAAAATGAAAATGCTCTTATTCCTGGAGGAATGTCACAGCCTGATGGAGACATTGCATATAAAGGTGCACTAGGAAAAGCATCCTAATGCTACCCCAAAGGGAGCAAGTGTTTCCATAAAGTCATTGCTTACCAACCATTACAGAAAAGCTTTCTAGAATGAACAAGAATAGCCACCCACTCTAGCCACTGAGAAATGACTCATTCCTGTGGATGTGACCTGAATAAATGGAGGACATGTGGCAACTCTGAAGTATAAAAATGAAAGAACAGCCTGGTGTCCTCATTCGTCATTGCCCAACTGACAGCTTCTGCTCTGTGTTACTTGTACACGTACTATTCTGTGCTCATTCAGCGAGCACACTACGTTTGCTGAAGACCTGCTCTGTGCCAGGCCCTGGGCTAGACTGTGGGGGCACAAATGGAAGGGCACCACCTAGCCACGTGGGGAGGCCCCTGAACAAAAAGAATTGCAATAAGTTCTGCTAAGTGACAGAATGAAGGGACACTCCATGTGAGGCTCAGAGAAGGATCACTAAATCATCCCACAGGAACCAAGAAAGCTTCACAGAAGAGGTAGCATTTGAGAGGAGACTTGAAGGGTAGCTAAGGCATTTGCTGAAGGAGAAAGGGAACCAGAAAGTGGCAGGTAAGGTGAGCTTTGGAGTTTGGGCTGAACATCAATTGGCAGAAGTTGCAGGGAAGGTGCGGGAAGCAAGCTTAAAGCCAAGGCAGCAATGCGGGAAGCTGAACCTGAAGTCAACCTTTCATTGACCTCAGAGTCTCAGGAATGTGCCGTCGTTGTTGTGTCTCTTGGATGGGCAGACACAGCACCTTAGTCTCCAGGGGAGCTGCCAAGTCCAGGAGGGTATAAATTGCCTTAGAGGAATGTCTGTGGGGGCTTCTCAAAGGAGTGAATGGCTCCTTACACTGACCAGACATTTCTCTGACTGGAGGTTGCCCCAGTGGGGACTCAAAGCTGGGGAATCTTCACACTCCAGTGGGGGAAATGCTGCCGTGTCACTGGCTCTGTGGGTAGTAAGTTGCATCCTTGTCTTGATTAAAACCTAAGTATGGGACAGGCAGTCTGCCTCTGGCCACCCAGGACCTTTGGACCCGGTGACCCATTTGGTGGCAGCAAGTGGAGTCAAGGCACAAGGTTGCTCATCTTTTAAGGATCATGCACTGTTATGCTGGTAGTACTTAAAGAAACATAAATTTCAGTACAATTTTCTATTATTAAGAATGGTCGATTATGGCAGGCAACAGGCAGGGGAGAATCTGGTGAGAAAACTCAGAACTGTGTGTACTTGCTCCGATGGGAAAGGCCAAGATAGCTCCGTTGCACCTTGAAGTGGCTTTTCTCTGACCTGAGTTGAAGGGCTCAGTGCAGCCCCCAGTTCTGGGGCCTTCCCCTCCTCTGAAGGCCCAGGACCTGTAGCACACTAAGATATGGAAACCTGCAGCCTGGTTCTCCCTGGATTAAGACAGCCAGAGGCTCAAAGATAGTTAAAGACAGGACAAATCAGATTGGAAGCCTAAGAAACTGCATTTCTCACTGACTACCATTATTTGTAATACAGACAAAAGGGAGAATATGATTACTTAAATAGGTCTTTTCAAATGGCTGCTGGTTCCCTCAATGCTGATGTTAATTCAATCATACACCTACAATTTTGGGCCCAGGGACCTAAGAAAGTCAATCCTTCCAAGAAGAGGGGAAGAAATGAACTAACAAAAGGCTTGCATATGGCTGTGTGTATGTGTATGGTGGGGTAGGGGGAGGGAGTCTGGAACAGCCCTCTTTCCTCTGACCTTCACTACTGTGGGAACCTCTAGCCTCCCACAGAACTGGGGCCCCAAGCCATACTGAGTCGAAGTTAAACTAGACACCAGAAAGCTGCTCTTTAATCTTTCATAGTGTCATGATTGGGGCTTTGGAAGCAATTGGGAAACTAGATTGAAGGAACCAATTACTGTTCTTTCGATTATTAGTAAATCTGTCATCAATCAGCAGTTATTTGTGGATTAAGTACTGTTGAATTAGATTATTGATGAATGAGTTGCTGATGATCAGTAATAGCTACCAAGGAGTGCTGACTGTGTGCTGGGCACCGTGAAGGCACTTTAAACATTTTAGCTCATGTAATCCTTATCACAGTCACGCAGAATTGATATTTGTCTCCCCGTTTTGCAGTGGAAGAAACCAAGCTCATAAAGCAGGTATGTGGTGGAGATAGGATTTGACTGAGGTGGAACAACCAATTGCTCAGCATTTCTGAGCCCAGAGCGTGAGAGGAGAGAGAAGAAAATGAGATGGGACTGTGGCTAGGGAGGAATCATGAAGGGCCTTGTGCACCCTTCTCCGGGGCTCAGATTTCTTCACTTCTAGTTTTTCAGGCTCTGCGAGTGGGCCAGCCTCTCTGGGAGCATCCGATGAGGTGTGGTGAGCCCCACAGCGCGGCAGGACTCTCCCCCTGCTCAGCACTCCGGTTCTATGGCTCTGTCTGGCACAGGGCCCTTCCCTCCAACTGGGGTGGGGTTGCAAACTTATCCTCTCCCAGGCACACGACACCCCAGCTTTCATCAGCTTGACCGAGCCAGTGTAGACTTGCCAAGACTTTGTCGAAAACCAACTGCTTTTGATGTAGTGAAAGCTGAAGTCCTGGAGAGGGGAGGGCTTTTGTGCTTTCTTTCATGAACGATTTGCTGCTGCTCTGTGTGAACTGTGCTGCAGAGAATTGCCTGCTGAGGGCTCATCATGGACATCCACTGGACGATGAGCTAATGGGGCTGCTGAGCGCCCCTCAGTCATCATAAACCCAACTGTCGGCTTCACAGGGAGGGATGGGCTGGTGGTCTTTGCAGTACCCACCACCACCCCCAAGAAGATGGACAGTAGAGGGAAGAACTGAGCAGCTGTTCCCCCACAATCAGTAGTGATGCCGTGGTCTCCAGAAGGGCCGTTACCTCACTTGGTGCTCAGCAGGCTGCATTACAGGACCCAGATTTCAGGAATTTGGGGCTTACTTCTGAAGAGCTATCCTTCAGCTCTCCAATTCTAGGGCCCCAGTGACTGCCCATCTCAGTTGTTGGATATATTCATTTCCTACAGCTGTCAAAACAAACACAAACTGGGTGGCTTAAATAACAAATATTTATTGGCTCACGGTTCTGAAGCCTGGAAGTCCAAGATCAAGGTGTCAGCAAGTTTGGTTCCTCCTGAGAGCTCTGGGAAAGAATCTGTTCCAGGCGTCTCTCCCAGCTTCTGGCAGCTTCAGGTGTTCCTTGGTCTGTAGATGGCATTCTCCCTGTGTCTTCACATTGCCTTCCCTTCCCAGACATTGTTCTGTCTCTGTGTTCAAATGTTTCCCTTTTTGTTAAGGACACCAGTCATATCGGAATAGGGCCTACCCTGATAACCTCACCTTCATCATCTGCAAAGACCCTATTTTCAAATAAGGTCACGCTCATAGGTACTGGGGAGTTAGGGCATCTTTTGGGGGGACGTAATTCAATCCATGACGGTCAAGGTGATGCCCCTGTGCCTGAACACGCACAGGGAGAAGTAGACGTTATTAGGTGTCACAGCTATTGGAGATACACCCAGGCCGTGGGACTGGCCTTGCCTGAGATGGAGAATATAGTCGCCTTTATTCTTATTTGTTGAGCCCTGGATTGGGCCCACGACTAAATCATCTCTGCGGAGTGTCATGGAGCCCGAGACTCCTCCAGATAACTTTTAATCAGCACTGTCCCCTTCAGTAGCCTTCTGATGCTAATTGAGCTCTTATTCTTGGCCTTGGAACTAGGGCTTTCAATATACTAACTGCTTTACCCTTCACACTTCCACATGGGCAGGAGACTAGCATAAGGCTCATTTTACAGACAGAGCAAGTCTCTTGACCAGAGTCGCTGAGCTAGGGAGTGACAAAGCTGGGTGGAAACACACGCATTCTCGCTCCAGAGCCCAAGCTCTTGAACTTAAATTCTTGAAAATGCAGATTTTTAGGCTTTTTTCCAGGGTAAACCTGAGTTGGGCCCAGGAATTTGAATTTTAAGAGCACCTTCATTGATTCTGATGCAGAAGTCATTGACCTTCAGGCCTCGGGCTGCACCAGCACCCCGATTTTCCTCCCACTTCTCTGATTGCTCGCTCTCTCTCCCCTTTAAGAAACTAACTGATGGGTCTCCATGTGCATTCACTTTACTTTTTTCCCTATTCTCCAGCAAGAGGAATCCGTTTGAAGTGTGAGTATGGAGCTATAGGTCTATCTGTGACCCCACAGCTCTTCAAATAAAACCTGAATCTGTAACGCCAATTGAAGAGCCTCTGTGAGTTGATCCTGCTCATTCCTGGATTAAAGTTCCAGCTCTTTCAATGCTCTACAGCCAGTGTTTTAATCCCTTCAAGCCTCCTCTATAAAGCAAGAATAATAGCATCTCTCCCACAAAGATGGCAGCAAGAATAAAACGAGGCAATATACATAGATGTCCAGTTCCGCCCATGGACCCTAGGGGGCGCCAGTAAGCGGTGCACCAGGGATGCTCATGCGCCGTGTGGAGAGTTCTTATTTGTGGGGACCCTGTGAGATTGACAACTGTGCAAGGACTAGTGCCCTTTACTTCATAGGCCGGTCACTAGTTCCCAAGAGGCTTTTCCTGCCTGAGATCCAACAGAAGGGAAAGTGTGGGTGGTCCTTCCTCCAGGCCGGAGGTGCGCCGTGTACAGACGCTGCATCCTCCCTGGTTCCCCGTGGCTGAGCCAGCCGCTCTTAATCCAGTGTGCACTAAGCTTGTCTGCTTTTCCCAAACAGACAGCGGGGCGGGCTTTATGGGCTCTTATCTAATGAGCTGGGAGGCAGAGATGAGGACTCTGGCCTCCTGACACAGCCCCGCAGGCTGCCGCATTTGGAGGGAACGGGAATGCGGCGCGCTGTGCAGCAGCTCACCTAGGCGGAGCTGCCCTATGTTAGCAGGCGTGACCAGCAGCCACGTCATCTGCTCCAAGATGGTGGCTCACCTGTGGGCTCGAAGTGGACAGTCCAGGTTTGAATGTGGTCCTTGGAACTTTGGTTCCTTGTCTGTACCATAAGGGGTTAGACTGAAGGATCTCAGGGATGTATTCCCCCATTTGAACAGTTTGTGCTTTTTTGAAATTGCAAGAACAGTCCTGCCCCTATGACCAATGTTCTGTGTGGTGAACAGAAGAGTGCTAGCAGACTGTGGTTCTCTCTCTCTCTCTCTCTCTCTCTCTCTTGTTTTTTCTCTCTCTCCTCACCCCCTTTCTCTAAGAAAAAGGTTTTAAGAAGACCAGAAGAAGCCCTTTGGAATTATAGTGAGATTTGTGAAGAGTAATTACAGGGATTTAATTTGCTAATCAATGGCTCTTAGAATCTTTAAGCTAGAAAGGCCCACCCATCTCAGAAGTTCCAAAGCTGCCTATGCATCAGCATCACCTGGGGAGCTTTAAAAGATGGCAATTCCCAGGCCATAAACTTGACCTACCAAATAAGATCCCTGTGGCTGGGACCCAGAAATCTTTGCATCTCCTTGGTGCTGTGCTACCTCAGAGCTACAGGGGCCTGAAACAGAGGCTTAGGAGTTTTAGTCCTTAGCTGAATTGCATTCACCCTGTGGTTTCCCAAGGCACACAGAGAGCCACATACATCTCTCAGATATTCAAACTATGCAAAAACAATTACACATTACATAGTTAGTGAATATTGTTCTAGAGACTGAACCGTGATTGCTCATAAGCCCATTTGTTCTTAGTTTTCTCATCTCTAGAAGCTTGACCTGGCCCAAGCAAAAACGCTGCCATATGCAGGAGAAACAGCTCAAGTTTTGGAATTGGCCTTGGGTTTGGACACCGGCTCCACTACGTGTTAAATGGAATATCACTTTGGGCAAGTCACAAATATCCCTCGAAGTCCCAGTTTCCTTTCCTGAAAATGGGCACAAGATCTTGCAGGATTTCTGTGAGATTTAAAAGAGGTAGTATTTGTGAAGTGAGTGGTATGCAATACAATGATACAGGGTTGAGTTCTTCTCTCATTCCCTCTCCTATAGGTTGAACGTATCCTTTATATTGTTTAAACTAGTACTTGCCTAGCAGATGTCCTCCTAAAACATGCATTTTTTCTTAGCCCATATCTTGGCCTGGGCTAATTTGTGAAGTATGCTTGACTTTAAGTTCCAACGCAGTTCTTACATACATTTCGCCTTCACCCAGATATGGGACATTGTGGTAATGTAAGCTGGCCAGATTTGCAAATGAGGACCAGAGTGGGAATGAAAGGGTTAAAAGACTGTAAGTATAGAATAACTCTGTTTGGGGTTAAAAAAATTAAAATAATAAAAATATGTATACATATAGAAGGACTGTATATGCAAAGAGAAGGCTATAAACCACATTATTAACAGTAGTTTTGCTGGAGAGCACAATTATGGATGATTTTCATTTTCTTTTGTTGTTTAATAAACTATGTTTTAGAGAAGTTTTAGATTTACATAAAAATTTGAAATGATAATATAGAGTTTCCATAAACCCCACTCCCAGTTTACCCTATTTTTAACATCTTATATTGATATATTACATTTGATACAATTAATGAACAAATATTGATCCATTATTATTAACTACAGTCAGTACTTCATTTAGATTTGCTAACTTTTTACTTCATGTCCTCTTGTTGATTCAGGATCTCATTCAGGACACTCCATTCCATCTAGTCCTCATACCTTCTTAGGGTCCTGTTCGCTGTGATAGTTTCTCAGACTTTCCTTGACATCACTTCCAGACATCACTTTCTTGATGTCTTTGACAATTTGAGGTGTACTAGTCAGATACTTTGAAGAATGCCCCTCAGCTGGGATTTGCCTAATAGTCTTCTCATGGTGAAATTGGGTTTATAGGTTTTGGGGAGGAAGAGCACAGCCATACAATGCCATTTTCCTCACATCCTGTCAAGGTACCGCTCACTACTGTTGATGCTGACCTGAGTCCCCTGGCTGAGGTAGCGTTTGTTAGGTGTCTTTACTGGAAAGTTACTCTTTCCCCCACCCCCTTCACCATATGATACTTTTATTTCCCTTTTATTGTTCTATATTATCTAAAGGCTTTTTTTCCAATGAGCACAAGTACTTTAATAATTAAGGAGGAAAAGTTCTTTTCATTTTGGAAAAAAAAAAACTGACAAAGCCTCATAAGACTGTCCTTTCTTTACATTTTGTTTTGGCATGGTTTTCAATACTATTGCATGCTGCTCGTCCAGAAGTCTCTGCCGGGGGTGTACCTGGCCACCGCTGAGTGTGCCCCAACAGCCCCACGCAGCCTGCCTCGCAGAGGGCGTATGGCACAGAGTACCTTCCAGTAGAGTCACAAGAGCAGGCCCATAAATCAGCCAGCGAGCCTGCGCCCTCACTGTAAAAGTGAAGGGGACTTTCAGCAGCACTTTCTCCTTGCTGCCAAAGGTAAACAGGGCGTAAATCTTACTGAAGGAGAGGTTCTTATCCAGCCACCTGCAAACACCCCAGCAGTTTGGAGAACAGTCTGCCCATGTCTTCTTCCACTCAAAACACCCAGCACCCAGTGCAGGGCCAGGCACATTGTGTTCTATTATCAGTGGGATAAATGAGGAATGATAGCAAACCCCCGACCCCACACCCCCCGTGGCTTTCTGTCAAAGAAGCTAGTGAGTAGTACATTGAAATTAGACCCGTTTTACTACAGTAACAATTCCCTGGCCACTGGCGGCAGACACACTCTCCTAAAATTTACTATCCTTAGTGAATACACACACACACACGCACACACCCGTGCATGGATATATATATATAGATACACACACTCAAAAGAAGCAGTTCCCCAGGGTGATTCTCAGAGCAGGTGGCTAATTGCTCTGCTCTAAAGGGAGCCTTGTGTGGAAGGCAAGGTTCAGAGAGGACATCGTGAGGACTGGGTACCCTGGTTCTTTTACTTAACACCTGAAAGAGAAGGAATAGGGTCTTTAATCATACCTTGCCATAGCCTTGTCTTCCTGGCCCAGGTGGCATTCCTCTGTGAAAATGTAACATTCTTAGCAAATTACCCAGTTCTCAGAGGCTGCTGTCTTCTAAATCAGTTTCTCAACCTTCACATTATTGACCACATTATTGTGGACCAACCGGATAATTATTTGTTGTGGGGACTGTCCTGTGCATTGCACAATGTTTAACAGCACCCCTGGCCCCTACCCACTAGATGACAGTAGCATCACTCTCCCAAGTTGTGACAATCAAAAATACTTCTGTATGTTGCCAAATGTCCCTTAAGGGGCAAAATCATCCTCAGTTGAGAACCATTTTTCTAAAGGGATGAGTATCTTTCCAGGTCCTGCACAATGAAACATATTACACTTACTTCATAGGCTTTTGTTTCTGCTTGAGGGGTGGAAGATAGAGACACTTCCAGCCAGTGTAGGGCAGCTGACCTGCTAACCATGCACTGCAGAGAGTACAAGAAGAAACGAGGAAGGCAGCCTCCATGGTGTTCCTGTTCCAGTTGCCTGTTGCTGTGTAACCACATACCCCAAACTGAGTGAGGTGAAGCAGCTACCATTTCTGGATTGTGTGGGCTTTAAAAGGGATGCAGCAGAGATGACTGGCCCCTGCTCCTAATGTCTGGGGCCCTCGTTAGGAAGACAGAATGGCTAGGGATAACCTCATCCTGGGACCTGGAGTGGTGCAAAGCTCTCTTCACGCACAGGTCTGGCAGTTGATGCTGACTGTCATCTGGAACTATGCCAGAAAAATCTCATGGCTCTCCATGTAGCCTGAGATTTCTCACAATATGGCATCCTCAAAGCACTCAGCTCACATGGCGTCTTAGGGCTCCAAAGGTGAGTATTGCGAGAGGACCAGGTGGAAACTGTATTGTCTTTTATGACGAAGCCTTAGAAATCACATGGTGTCACTTCCACTGTGGTCAGCCCTCCCAGAGGGGAGGAGTGTCAAAGTCATGTTGGTGAAGAGCACATGGCAGGATGTTATAGTGGCTGTCTGCCCCGGCTGCTCCCTGACTTTACCTTTCCATGGAGTGTGTCCCCTCGCCCCATCCCATGGGCCCTGGCTCCCAGCCCTCTCCTCTCAGGCTCACTGCCCTCCTTTCATTGTCCTCAGAGGCCTCCCCACAGAGCCCTGAGACATGGAAGTGAAAAATACCCTCCAGCTTGGCCAGAAGAGGATGGTGCTGGGTCTTGTTCGGCACCTACCCTCTGAACATCCTCAGTGGCTGATGCTTTTGATTCTCAATTCATTCTGGAGATCCTAAGAGCTAATTCTACTTTACCCTAAGAAAGCTCATTTCAAGGCAAAACCACATCACCAGATACTATGAGTTTAGTCCAACAAAAAATTGGGGTGCCGGTGTACTTGAAATAAGATTGCACATAAATCTGGACTTTGACGAGGCTGTTTTAAAGAGTCAACTTGCACCCTCCAGGGATTACCAATGCAGTGCACACACAGGGTTTAATAAATGTTTACTGAATAAGGGTTTCTGATCTGAGTGACAGGGCATTTTGTTGTACCCAATATTATCTATATTACAGGCTTGTTAGATTTTTCTTGAGCCTGGAGGTTCTGGTCAAAATATAATTAGAATATGAATTTTGACTCGTCTTTCCTATTCACTGAAGTTCTGATTACACTACGTTTATGTGATGATTTTCCTCATTTGAAAAATTGTCTAGACTGTGCCCATGGCTAAAAGCTTGCCTGTGGTAGTTTTGGTTCAATGCTGCAGGTAGTCTTTTGTTGCTGGTGTGTGTGTAGCTCATCATTCCTGGCTGAGGACTCACTGGTTTGGTCATTCAACTCTGTTTCCTGAGGAACCACTATGTGCTCAGAACTCTGCTAAGTGCCATGCAGGGCTGACTATCGAAAAGAAGGAAGTCTCTGCCCCATGTCTCAGGGCCACCTTTTGCTTCCTTTGGTTCTTCGCTGTGCTTGTTCCAGTTGGTTATGATGGGCAGTGTCTTTCTTCTCCAGCCTCCTTGCCTCCCATTCTTGCCTTGCTTGCTGTATTTTTAGGGATGCTTCAGAGCCAGCCACCCCAGAGCTCATTGGCATACAGCAGTAAGCTTTTATTAACAACTCACATGTCCGTCATCATTTGGAGTTTGGCTGTTTAGGCTGAGCTCAGCTGAGATGAGTTCAAGTCTGCTCTCTACATACCTCACTGCCATCAGGCCTGGAGCTTTCCAAGACACGATGTTCTCACTGTGGAAGGCAAGAGCACAAGGGACCAAGCCTGACTGCCCAAGCCTTTAGTAGCCTCTATGCACATCATGTCCACTGATATACCAATGGCCAACACAAGTCATATTCTCAGTTTGAAGTCAACTTGCATGCCAGTGGACAAACCCTGGAGGCAAGAGGAGAGTGCGTGAATATTTCCTGGTTGGTAATCCAATATTCGCATGCACCCAGTACTTTTTCTACAAGTGCCATGCTTTTTCTGGCCACCGGAGTTTTGGTATACCATCCCTTCTATCTGAAACACCCTCCCCTTAAGCTTAAAACTATCTCACTCCCTGACTAATCCCTATTTATCTTTTGAGATTCCATCCAGCGGCCACCTCCCCTGGGATACCTTCCCTGATAACACACTTAGCAAGAGCCTCTCCTCTGGGTCATGTACCAGTTTGTACATGTGAACAGTTTGCACAAATCCATAAAGTGAATTTGTCTGTCTTTATCTCCCACATCATTCCATGAATGTTGAACCACATCTTACTCACCAGTATGTCCCCAGCACGCGGCACAGGCTCAGAGGTTTGGAAGCGCAAGTGTGTCCTGTGGGAGTGGTGCTAGGTGAGGAGGTCACGGCTGCTCTGCACTGACGGCCCTGGGGAAGCACGGAAAGAAATGGGGCTTTGTTATTTCCAAGTAGGCCGGCCATACGAGCCGTGTGGGCACATCTGACAGTGTCCAACAAATGCCATCTGCTTTCAGGGCATGTCGAGACTGGAAATCAGCATAGATCACGTGGCTTATGTTCTGTTCTCGATGGCGTTGTATCCTCATTTGCCCTTTTTGCCTTTTGTTTCCCCTACTTTGCCTTACGTGAGGAGTAGGTCAGTTTCACAATGTTTGCTCCCCCAAGAGTAGTTTTGGGGGTCCAAGACAAAGAGGCATTGGGTGAGTCCAGGCTCAGTTATGCAGGATTTGCCATTGGTGTTCATGTGTGGATTTTTGGTGAGGGGGGTGGAGCCCGGGGCAAGGAGCAGAAGGCCATGCCCGTGTGTAAAGGCAATAGCTTGCACGGTGGCCGCTCAGTTCTGTTGGGTTTTTCCAGTGGTGGGTCTGGGGTAGGACAGAGGGGACGGACTTGCCAGCTGCTCTCAACCCACTTCAGACTTTAGTTTCTTCAGAATGGGTCTGGAAATGGGAATTTATATGTTTGCCGGGTGGTACTTTAAAGTCACAGCTGCTCCTCATTTAAAGGAATCCAAAGCCTTTCACTGTGAATGATCATTCTGAAGGTAACTCAATTATCTGTGTTTGCTGGTTCAATATGGTACTCTTGGATATAATAGCCCATCATCTCAGCTTACTGAAACCACGCATGGCTTCCCACGCTGGGTTTTCATCCAAAGGAGCGAGTGGAGAGATTCAGAAGTCTCTTCCAAATCAATACACAGAATATGAGAGATGGCAGAGGATGGCAGAGCCCCAGACTCTGCTATCTCTTCTTGTGCCATTTCTAATTTCCCTAGGCATACAAACATTCAGATGATTCTCATTATCTCAAAGGTATTTATTCCAAGCCAGTTGAGTGAGCCGTAAAATGCATCGGTTAGTACACTGCTTATTCAAATTTAGAATTTCACATTAGCCAAGTCCACTAAGCCACCCCACACATAATGGCCCACACAAAATCTTTTGGGTATTCTCCTTTAGGCAAGAGCTACAGAGAACTAGAATAAGAATGTATGAGACAGGTACAGAGTGTGTCTGGCACCCCCATCTTGTGTTCGGTGACCTACACTCTACCTGTTGCTCCCTTTCAAACCATGCCACATATCTATGCCCTGTTCTGTGCTCTGACTTCCCATGTTCCAAGCTCTGCCCAATCAAATCTTCCAGGCAGTGTCCCTTGCTGGCACAAATGCTTTGAACAGAGGAGTTATTCAATGAATTTTTGGGATCAAATTATGAAATTAAGTAAGCAAGTTTAGGAGCAAGAGTCAAATATGTAGAAACTCTGAGCAGAGTGATTATCAGTCCTTACTTATCCAAAATTGGAGCTGAAAACTTCCTTTGTGTTTCTTTGTACAGTAAGTCTGTCCCTCCCCCCACTGGCTGTGTCATTGGCCAGTGGCTTTATCACTCAGCATCTCACTGTGCTCCCCTGCAAAAAACGAGACAATGACAACCTTGCAGGTGACTGTGAGGGTGATGGGGATGGACAGAAAGTGAAATGTAGGTGGCCCTTGGTAGATGCTCCAGATTCTGGAATAATGGCCAATACCGATGCTCCGCACCTGCCAATCCACTTTCCCCACCTAAGCTAGTAGCATAGGCTTCCCAGTATTAGCGCCTTAGCCCACCATGTTCTTCTTTCCTTCTAATAAATAGATAGTAAACGCTGGAAGTATATTTTTTGCTAACCTTTATTTTTCACTTTTCTCTTATGGGAAGTGTTTCATGCCTTAACTAAAGTTTTTGTTTTATCTTCTTTAAAGGAACTCACATTCTGTTTTCTCCTGAGAATCATACACACATTTTGAATAGAATCATTTTTCTTCACAGTTTTCTCACAAAACATCCTTGACTGAAATATGGAGTAAAATGTGTTGTTTGGCATTTCCTACTAGACCAACAACACGAAATACATTTTGCTCCTGAATATTTCCTCATTACACAAGAGATATTAGGTCATTCCCAGTGACACGGAATCTAAGAGAGCTGAGGATCCGGAGCAGGTCCTGCAGGAGAACTGAAACCCGAGCCCTCTGCGGTGTGATGATCCACACTGGTGGGTTCAGCCATTTCTGCCAGAAGCCTAAACCAGAAAATGAGCAAAAGTGAGTCACCTGGTGTGGACATATTAAATCATCGTGATTCTGCTGTTTTATTGGTGAGGCAAACATCTGACTCATCATTAAAACACAGACTACAACACTTCTTTCCTGCTGAACATGGCTAGAGCTCTGTCTAGATAAGGCCTCGGTGGACCATTTCTCTTCCAGAGCAACAGAGAGTGAGCAATCATAACAAATGTACTTTCATGGTCCGTAGGTAATGCTCACTTTCATCTCACTCTCAGGAACTGTCGTTAATGGGTCAATTATGTCTTCTTGTTTTCACATGAATTTTCATCAAATGTTCATAGATCTACTGCATATCCACTAAAATACCCTATCCTGAATTGCGTCTTCAGGGAAAAATGCATAGAGATGGAATCTTTGAAGAATTTATACGTGGAACCTCTTTATTGTTTTTGACCAAGAAAGAAAAGTAGATTTTGACCCAAGGAGCCAAGTCCACTCAGCTAATTCTGGAAGCCTGGAGAGCTGGGTTGAGAAAGAATCTGAGTCTCAGTATTGGCCAATTAGGAAGGCTGTGCTGATGATTAGCATTGATCATCACTGGGGTAGAAAGGAAGAGTAATGGCATAGGTGTTGGGTGTTGGCTCTGTCTTCTGGGCTTGCAGAGTTAACCAACTATAGTCAAGTTATAAAGCTTTGACTTTGGAAATGTTCTCCCCCCATTCTTGAAATGGTAGTTACCAAAAGTGGAGATGTGGCTCTAATTCTTTGGCTTCAAACTCTCAGATAAAAGCCAGATCGTTTAGTCTGGTTCCATGAGTTTGGGTGGACTGAACTCTGTAATTTCATTTCTTTGTACACTGAAGCCCCAAACCAAGTTTTTAAGTTTTTTAAAACATCTGTTTCAAATTAAAAGGGCTTCCTCTTTGTCTGATCACCCTTATATCCATGCCCCAATTTGGGGTCAATAAGCAAAGACTATTTCAGCTGCCTTGCTGTCTTCTTTCTCCATCCCGTGTGCAGGCCAGGGCACTCTCATCCACCATGCCCACCTCCACCAGGCATCGGCACCAGTCTGCTCTCCAGAAAGGATCCGTTATCAGCCACGTGCATCCAAACATGAGTTTTACTGATTTTCTTTCTCTTAGGGAACTAGCTTGAAATTTCTCTGAGGACTGAGATTTCCCCCATTCTAGGAAGGTAGGCCTCAGTAGTGGGTGGGGGACACCGTTTCATACAGGAAGACCTTTATATTATGCTCCGAGTCACATCCCATATATAACAGCCCAATCTGCCTAATATGTGAGGCCAGCCTTGCTGCTGTTTGACCTGTACGGGAGAGAATTCCTTCCCTGGATGTTCCATTGTGTCAAAGACACACGTCTACCTGCACATGCACAGGTATGTTCCTTGCAGCCCACCCAGTCTCTCCCCTGCTCCTCCAGCCCTCTCCTTCTGGCATAAATGGGTCCCAGTGATTTTGCCAAGACTAGCTATCAGTTATTACTGTGGTTGATGGTGTTTTCCTCACTTTACACCATGAATGTACACTCTACTTTGTCATTGGTTCAGAATCCAACTACTTTTAGAATGCACTGAAGGAATTTAGTGTAGGGAAAAAAAAATGTTTCCTTTTGTAAAGTGAAAATCCTTTTTCAATAAGAACACAAGGAGCATTTGTTGGTTGCTTTTTATATAATCCTGTAGCTTCATTAAGAAGACAGTAGATGGCATTCCAGTGGGGGTCCAACGTATGGCTGCAGTAGTAAGTGTGGTGTGTGGGGGGGCTGGGGAGGGAATGACCGTATCTGAAATCTGTGAATCTGCAAAGTCTTTGAAATAGTTGCTCAGACATTTGAAAGTTCAGGTGTTTGGATCTAATTGCAAGATGACAGGACCCAGACTGAAGCAACAAATACCCATTTACAATCTTTGCTTGCTGTTTTTTCACGTTGGTTCCATGGACAAGTTTCCTTCTCTAACAAGACTCTGAAAATGCATGCAGAGGGGAGGGGAGTGAGCACCCACCTGTGTCCCCCGCACCCTGTCCTGGTGCCTGGCTTCTTAACAGAGGACAAACATGAGCATCTTGCATCATGTATTTCTCTCCAAGACCTTCGCTGACACCCTCCCTCTCCCTTTGTTGATGTCTTTCATAGACTGAAGGGGTCATTTGGATGACAGTTTTTGAAACTTTGTCTGATGTCCAAGAAGAAGAACCAGGAATCAGATGAAGGCCGAGGGCTAATGCACCTCTTTTTATTACACACACACACACACACACACACACACACACACACACACACTCTGAAGTCCCTGGGGAAAAGGAGTTGGCTGTGACAGCAAGTGTGACTCTACCTCTTGCTTTGGTGGCTGATTAGGGTAGGGGTGGACAGGAAGAAAGATAATAACTTTGGAAAGCTGAAAAGAGCACATCCCAGAAAATCGTATCTTTCTTTAATGATGCCAAGAACACTACCTGCCAGAAATCCACTCTAATCTCAGAAGATAACAGCTAGACATTTTCACTCATGCAAAATGAACTTTCAAATGCAGGTATCATGTGGAAACTAAAAAATTAGCTACATATTTCTACCTCTAACACAAAGCTTTGCCATTGCCTCTGGGTTCCTGAAAGTCCTTCAATGAGGGACTAGATCTAATGGATCCTGCAAGTCCTGCAGTGAGGGACTAGATCTAATGGATCCTACAAGTCCTGCAGTGAGGGACTAGATCTAATGGATCCTACAAGTCCTGCAGTGAGGGACTAGATCTAATGGAGAAAGTGGGATGCACAGTGGGGAGGGGCAGGACTTGTGAAAGCCCCTGTACATGTTTTATGTCTCCAAAAATAAAACATTGAGGGTACACTAAATAATGAGCATGTCAATAACATATTGTCATCTCAAAATGGCAATATTGGGTACTTTGTATGATTGGGTTCCATTTACCCATTTATTCATTGCTTGCTAGAAACTTCTTGGACTCTCCCTTCCTAGATGTTTTGACAAGATGCTTCTAAGTTCATGTATACCTTTTGCAGATGATATGCATGTAATGAGGCATTTGCTTTGGTCTCTTCCTACATCCAAATAATCAATGATTTTCTGCCTTCGACTCCAGGTTACTGGAGCCTGGGGCTCTCAATAGTTCTGGAGAGTTAGAGATTAGTTGCTTGAGGTGGAGAAAGCCATGAGTAAAGTTACCCAAAGGCTGATTAGGCGTTTCACAAAGCCCTGGACCCCTCAGCACCAATCCCCAGCCCCACCTGTCCTGTACACATCTGGGCTTTCTTCTCTCAGGCCCTGCAGCAGGTCTAGTCCTTATTTGCCCAGCACCCCCTGCCTCACAGACTGAGCGTAGTGCTGGGGAAAGGGTACTCAGGATGCTCCAGGTGCAGAGAGAGAGGTCCAAGGACAGGACGGAGAGTCTAAGGAGCACCAGCAGGGAAGACTTCCCAGAGGAGGGGACAACCAACTAAGTACTGAAGTGTGATTCACGGTGGATGGAAGAGGTTTGTAAAATAAAATTTTCAAAAATGTGTGTGTATGTAAGAGAGAGAGAGTTTGATTTAACTTTTTAATGAAGGAACCAGCAGGATGACAAAATCAGTAGAAAAGAGAACATGAGAACTGGAATTTTACATAGTCTCTGAAATAAAAAGGAATTCTGGGAAAATATAGCTCAGTGAGATACAAAGCTGGGCAATCCTTGCAGGGCAATAAAGCTGTAACTTTTGTACTTCTTTTCTACCAGCCTTTCCCCTTGTCAGTTTCCTGTACGTTCACCTCTAACCTTTAAAGACTACAACATATCTGGGCCCTAATCCATAGTAAATAGTAAATCAAACACAATCGAGTCCCCCTAGAACAAAGGTCAGCAAACTAGTTCTGTTAAGGCCCACACAGTAAATGTTTTAAACTTTATGGGCCACAATTTCTCTATCAAAAATATTCAATTTGGCCACTGTAGCACAAAAGCTAGACAACATTTAAATAAATGGTGTTGGCTGTGTTTCAATAAAACTTTATTTACAAAAACAGTGGTTGGCTGGATTTGGGCTACAGGTTCTAGGGTCCTGACCCCTGCTCTACCATGGCCTTAAAGGGTCAGATAATCATCTTCTTAAACTTACATCCAAGTTTTGATTTTTAAAATAGGTTTAAAACAAAGTAAGAGCCAGTGCAAAGGCACTGAGGCATAAACTCACACACTGTATTTGGGGATCTATAAACATGTAGAATAAAAACTCCTGGACTAATGATAGTATTGTATTAGTGACACCAAGAGGGACAAAACTGGAAAGTTAGGGAGGAAATTCTCTGTCATTTTACCTGAAGAGATAAATGTACCTGAGTTAAAAACCTGGTCAAGAGAGTGAGGCAGACCTGGTTCTAATCCCAATGAGTAGGATGAGAAGATTGAGCTAATCTTACTAAACCTTGGTCTTGCTGTTTCAAAAACAAGGATAACAATTAGACCTTCTAAAGGGTTGCTGTGACAGTTAAAAGAAGTGATACATTTCCCAGTACTCAATAAATGATATCTCTTAATTATGAAGTTATCATTAATATTCCTTATCAGTCAAAGCCAAAGGGAAGTTCTAGGACTACAGATAAATCCACAGTCATTTGTTGGACAGCGTAGGTGCTAAGACCACAGAGGCAGGATGGGAAGTCCTGTTGTTCACTTCCTTTCCATTTAGGTCCTTGGTTTTTGAGACTTTGTCCTGAGATAACACAGTCTTACCCTCTAATACCTAGCTGGGCTCAGAAGCCCAGAGTTTTCTGGAATTCCTGTTAAGAATCCTCTCACCTCCATTCTAGTAGCAATTTATAAACAATAAGGGTTCTGGGGACAATTACCTTGTAAACAAGGACACAGTTGGC
This sequence comes from Propithecus coquereli, assembly GCF_000956105.1. Classification (NCBI taxonomy): domain Eukaryota; kingdom Metazoa; phylum Chordata; class Mammalia; order Primates; family Indriidae; genus Propithecus; species Propithecus coquereli. The sequence continues at coordinate 16,534,191 of NW_012136080.1, forward strand.
TTACTTAGTGTAGAGATGCTGGGGTTAGCAGCCACATTTGCATTTCGACAATGGATGTGCTAATTAACAATGATTCCTACCTAGTCATTAAATCCTCAAGGCTCTCTAAGAAACACAGCAACCCCCTTCACTTACACCCATCAGCAGTGTCCTGGGCTTCTTCAGAGCCAGTCTTTAAAACGTTATCTATTACTGGGATTTTTCTTCTTTTTTTTTTTTTTGGTCTAATTGGGAGAGGTTATTTCCTTCAGAGCAGGGGAAATCATCTCTCTCTACCTAACTTCCAGGATCTATCTTTTCAGAAATGCAATCTTTGCCTCACTTAAGTTGCTAGTAATACACCCACCCTCTGTATCTGTGTGTTCCAATCTGTAAATTCAATCAACCTCGGATCAAAAATATTTAGAAAAAAAAAAAAAGACTGCATCTGTACTAGACATATACGGACTTTTTCTTGTCGTCATTCCCTAAATAATATAGTATAACAACTATTTACATAGCATTTACCTTGCATTAGGTATTATAAGTGATTTAGGAGGATGTGCATAGGTTATATGCAAATACTATGTCATGTTAGGTAAGGGACTTGAGCATCTGTAGATTTTGGTATCCAAGGGGGATCCTGGAACCAATCCCCATGGATATCTAAGGATGACTGTATCCGCCCCAGTTAGCAGCTCTAAAACTTACTCAGATGGCTCTAATAAAACATTAATAAGTAATGAAGATATTTACTCTGGGCCATTTATGTGTTTCTTTTTCACTTCTGAATAGTAATACTGAAGAGTAATGATACAAATGCTATGTGGTGCCATCCATCTCTGCTGGGGTTCAATCAAACACCCTGATCACGGGCAGAGGGACAGCCCCAAAATGCTGAGGTCACATCAGACTGCAGAGAGACTGAACTACCAGAATGGACCTAAGGCAAATCTGAAGGCTGAGCCTATTGGAAAACATTCAGCTTGGGAAATCAGCTCATGATTCGCCCATCACACACTAAACACTCAGGAATGTGCTGGCTCGTTTTGCTGTGGCTCCTTGCATTTGGAGAATAACTAGGCAGATAGCCTTGGTTTTCAGAACGGGAGGGGTGGAGGAGGTAAGGCCGGACAGAATTGTGAAAGTCCCTCCTGAAAATGGCAAATGTGGCTTCTCAGATCTGACAGCACGCTGCTTCCATACAATGTCACCCAAAGTTGCATGGATCAGGGTGGAATTTGGACACTGTACCTCCATCTGGGAGTGCACCTCCTGTTCATGTATCTAGCTTCCTAAGACTCCATATCTTCTGTGGTTAACAACATCTTATGTCCTTTAATTGTAGAGAAACTCTATGTTCGTTCATTGTCAGTTGGTGGTACCTTTCTACCCATCACATTGCCATCTCCTTGTGACAAACATGTAAACTTTATTTCTGTGACACTCTATTTGTGATTGCACCAACATTGACCCACATTGGCAAATTTCCTCAAGCTTTGGGTGGCACTGTTAGTAGAAGAGGACCTCTGCCTGTCCCACAATCCTCCCTGACATCTCCTAAGATACTGCAAGAGACCATTTCCAAATAATGCAGCCCCTGCCTGCCTTGTAGCTACAGACATGTTCGTGTTTTAACAGGGAGAGACCGAATCTGGAGTGGGCCCAGCAAAATTAGGAGAATCAGGCATATAAAAAGTCACCCTTTTTAACTCCTTTCTGTATAAGAGAGGTTTTGCTTTCCCACTACCTCCCCACTTGTCCCCATTGCTGTGGTCATGAGCACCAGGTCAACATTTGCCTTTGCAGGGCAGCACTTCTGGAGAACGACACCCCCACCTCCATACCCGCTGTCCTCCTGCTAGTTGGCAGACACTCTTCAGAGTATGAGGTGGCTCTTCAGACACCCTCATTTGCTCCACCCTGTGCCACACTCGAAGAGGTGTCTGAAGAAGCACAAGGCCTGGTCCTGTCCTCCTGAGACCCAGACTTAGCTGGGAGGGGAGGGCCCGTAGTCAACTCCCACTGTGGCATCAGAAGACCAGATAAGCTGTCCTGTAAGTCCAGAGTGTTTTACAGGAAGAAAATGGCATTGCTGTTAAATTGCGCTTTCTAAGAATTACATTTCTTAGAATGGTATTTCTTATTTAAGAAAGGCATTTCTTATTCAATTTTTTGAACTCAAGTATGAGCATTCACTATCCTGATGAATAGTTGGACTCGGGGAATTTGTCTGCAATTTCACATAGTTCTTAGTCATTTATGCCTCACTTTCTTTATCTGTTAAATGAGAATATTAATATCAATTTTAGGGGATGGTTGTGAGGCTTAAGTGAGAAACTGCCCTCAGCATTTAGCATGGTTCCCAATATGATGGCTGGCACAGGGAACACGCGCAGTAAATGCGTCAGTAGGTGGAAGGCTGGCAACAATACAGGCTTATCAGACGTGGTGTTGAGACAACCAGGATGTGCCGCTAAATTTCAGGGGTGAAAGGTTAGTGTGGGTTGGAGCAGCCCAGGAAGCTGCTCTGCACACGGTAGGTCGGGGGTTTGAAAGGCAGCCTGGTGGGTACTGAGGTTCTGAGCATGGGGAAGGTGACTGAGAGGCAGGCTCGCAGCACCTCCCACTTCTGGGAGCAGTGAGGATGCTGTGGCCATAGCAGTGGCTGCCCACAGGATCAGTCCCGGAGGCCACAGCCTGCTAAGGGACTGTCATGTTCAGGACACCACAGGGGAGGGTTTTATTTCATCAAGGGCTGCACTTATTTCCTCAGTAGGTGAACATCTGTTTGTTGCCTTCTAAAAATGTACATTAATGTGGGCTTTTGTCTTTAAATAAGGATGAATGGGAAGTTTACCATACATATTTTCAGCATCTTTCAAAACTCACAGCTCAGGCATCACCACCTCCTTCCGGAAGCCTTCCTGTGTCCTGCAGGGTGGGGTAGGGCCCCTGCAAACCAGCACTTGTCACACTGAATTCTGATCACCTGTTACTCCCACTGACTGTGAGCTCCACAAGGGAAGAGACTATGCGCAGCAGTTTGCAGAGCTTTGGACCCACACCTCAATGAATACAGGAACTTAAAGGGAAGACAAGCCAAGATGCAAACCTCATGAGAGTGAGCAGAAAATATGCTGGGAGTTAGCAGAACGAGAAGTCACCCCAGTGGACAGATCAGAGTGGAGTCATAAAGTAGGCTGCATTTGAGCTTCTCCCTGAAGGTAGGGGTCCTTGTGCTAACACCCCTGCAAAACTCCCTATGAGGCAAGGCGAGGTCAAGTGCTTTTCCCCTGTATGGAGCTGAGCGGGGGGATAACTAGGAACACAATTATTCTTGACTTAAAAGAAAACTTCCAAACTTACTGTACGAATTTTTATATTATCTTTTCAGACAATGAAAGGGAGAAAGTGAACCGGGAATTAACATGCACTGGGTACCAGTTACTCTGTGACCGCCACATTCCATCTGGTGTCTTAGTTCTGATGGCACATCAGGAATGTATTTAATAGTCGACCTGCCCCTGCATTTTACACATGAAGAAACTGAGGAAAGCAGCTCTAGGCCACATGGTTAATACAAAGCAAGGCAAAGGCACAGGAAGCAGATCCAGTCTGGGAACTCAGCCCTACCATGTACTAGCTGTGAGCTCTTGGGCAAGTCACCTCTCTGGACCTCAGTCTGGAAAATGGAGATGAAATGAGATATTTTGTGTTGAAGTTCCTGGTAGAGCATCAGGAATATAGTAGGAAATTAATAGATCTTAGTTTCTCTTAAATAGCCTAAAATATTACCAATTAAGTTCATTTGGTCCCATGAATCTTCCAAAGTGGCAACAGTGGTTACACTCCAAGGAATATATATATCAGTGGTTAAAGAATGTCCTTCCAGGAAGGGGCCAGAAAGATGAACTGACCCCGTTTCTGAATGCTGCCCCTGGACCAACATCAGAGCCACGTCCGTGGGCAGCCACTCCAGACACCTTTCCCATGGACACACGCCCATGCAGCCATGGAGTTATTCCTCCATATCCAGATGCACAGATTTGGGGACAGACCCAGGGAGGCCCACAGGGAGAGGTTGCCACAACCTGAGTGTTCTGCTTTCCTCTCACCCCAGCAGAACAACTCTCCAGAAGTCTGGTTATAGACAGAAATCTGGAAAAAACCCTCTTTGGAGCATGGTCACCTGGTGTCTTGGAACCATGTATCCAACTTCCGCAGGAAGCCAGGTGAGGTGCAAGGCACAGCAACCTGCTGCTCTCAACGTGGAGAGGCCTTCACTGAGGATGAACACACATCCTGTACACTCAGGAGTATATGCTCAGTGCCCAGCAGGCCCTGGCAAAAGACCTGAAGGGCCTCAAGAAGGGCAGGGTCCAGTTTATGCACAGAGCCCCAGAGTGTCCTGAGGCCCAGTCCTGGGGGTGGCTGCAGACCTCAGGCACAAAATCACTCTACCTCCCTCAAGTATTCCAGGTCCCCTGCCCCAGACCCTGGCTGTGGGGAGAGATGACTCCACCTGTGGTTCCCAAGTACAGAACGAAAGCTCCTGGGCACTACATGGAGCTGGGCGGGGCCTCAGCCGGGAGGATGCTGCCTGGCTGTGCGACTCTGCCCTCCCCACCAGTGTCCATGGGGCACGTGCTGCCCTGCTCAGACAGTCTCCCCTCCAGAAGCCTTCCCTGGCCTTAGACTGGGCTGGGTGTCCGGGTGTGCTCTCCCCTCAACCGCAGTCTGGAGATTTTTATTGTTGTTGTCACTTTAGCACTTGCCTCATTGCCCCAAGATGATCTCTCACATGAGGGAGGCAAGTGGAGGCAGGGACACCAGCCCGCGCAGAGGAGAGGCTGCCAGGGAAGCTGCTTACAGGGATGAGAGCCGAGCAGAGACCCTACCATCTGCCTCATTTTGTGGTTTCTCAACATGCCTTCAGAATGAGGTTCTGGGATGGGGATATTTGGGATCTAGATTGTCATGTACAGAGCACCGACAGCTGTGATTTGGGGATGGTTTGGCATCTGGGTGCCATCGTTTTCAGTATGGTCAGGGCCACCAGGGTGCTCTAGAGGCTCAGACGTCCCTGTCTGAGCTGTGAAATCCAGCGCTGAGCTGACCAGCCTCAACGACGTAATACTTAGGAAAAAATGATAAATTTCTGGATTACATTTCAGAAATGCAGGCTCTTTTATGGATTCTGACAGCCCATTGGCCAACAGCAAGGGATTAAGTGTGAGGCGCCCTGGCAAGAACACCCTTCCCTGCTATGGCATGAGCCAGGCCAATGCCGAGGGAGGCTACTGCTGCCACATCAGGGCCAAGCTGTCTTTCATCCCTCATCAGAGCCCAAGGCCAGCCAGTGAGTGCCCGCTGGGCAGGCTAGGGCTCCCCAGGCTCTGTGTGTCAGAAGGAGGGTCTCCTGCACTTGGAACCCTGTCTGTGAAACCTCTCTAGTTTCTCAGAGTGTCAGGGAGACATGGTCAAGCCCCCTCTGTCTCCCTTGGAAAACCTTCTTTCCGGAAGCTTCCTGGTTTAGGGAGCAGTTAGAGCTCCTGGAGACGGCTCTGGGCTGGGGTCAGCAGCCTGCCTGGGCTCTGGTCCCAGCATATGGCTAAATAGCTGGTGACCTTGGCAGAGACTCTGAACTATCCTTTGTGGGGGGAATTTTTGTCTAAAAAATCTTTCATCCGTAAAATGCCTAAAATATCTATCTCACTGTAATATTAGTATTTAAACATTATTCCCTTAATGCTTATGAAAGCACTTAGAAAAACATAAGGCGTTATCAAAGGCAAGATGTTAGAAATGCCTTTCAGCCATTGAAATGTAATTCAACACCACGACCCCTTCTTGGGTCATGTCTTACATGTTTGAATCTCTGCACAGAGCTGGAAAGGACTCAAAAATATTTTAAATTAATATTATTCTAGTTCTCAACACTGGCAGCTTATTACCTTCACTCAGGAGCTTTTGTAGGTATCTCAATCCTCTACCACTAACCCCCCAACTCCCATATGTTGATTCTGTTAGTCTGGGGGTGGGACAACGGCAAGGGTGCTTTTCTAAATGCCCCAGAGGATGTGCATCTTGGAAGGGAAAGGCTGGTCTGATCCAGCCTCCCGTGTTGCGGGAGGCGATGCAGTGGAGGCGGGGAAACGGCAGGATTCCTGCGTGGGTACACATCAAGGTGGTTACCAGGTGGTGGCACAAACAGGAAAGCAGAGGCCACAGCCAGATCTCCCAGGCAGGGCCAGCACCCAATTCCTCTTCTGACATCCAGGCATCCACACCCAGAGCGGTGATCCTGTTGTTCAAACATGTCCTCTCTGAGTCTGCCATGACCCCGTGACCCAGCCATGGCATCTGCCCCACGAATTACTGCCAGAAGCAGGAGATGGCAGTTTATTTCCTGGCATTTGTAGAAAAATGAAGCCTTTGGTTCTGGCTCTCCCTAGAGACTCTGCACTTTTCAGGGCAGGGTCTGAGTCTCCTCATCTCCTCATTCCCCGGTAGAGGAAATCAAACCAGAAAATGTGTTGGGTGGACGAGTGAACGAATAAAAGCATTGGAAGTGCTCAAGTACAGAGCTTAAATTTAAACCACGGATGTCATATAATGAAGCCATTTCTATGCTTAACTAGATCTTCTGCTCTAAATTTTAATTGAGTCAGCATAAAAATAATTTTGATAGTTAGCCAGGGTTGCACTGATGCTAAACATTATGTGTACTCACATTAAGAAAGGAAAAGGGAAAAGGAAAGGGGCTTTTGATTTTCTGCCTAATTCACAACAAACCATCTACAGTTGTAATTGTTTGTAATAACTTAATAGTATAATTACTCCTGTGTAGGTTGCCCAGAGCCATGAAAACACAGAAGGATCTCAAATCCATTGAACTAGATTTAAAAGGAAAGTTGGCTCTGCCTCTTCTCAGTCAAGTGGCTTGGTCACAGTGCTTCACCGCTGACTCTCACCAGCACCATCTTTAAAGGGGGACAGTAATATCTACCTTGCTGAGTTATGGCAGTAGACACAGAACATACCCACTTCCAATTGCATTCTTCTGGCCAGAACTAGTCACTTGGTCCCAACCTAACTGCAAGAGAGGCTTGGAAACATGCAATAAATGTCTACTAGCTCTTTATGCACAGTAGAAGCTCTGTATATGTTATTTTTCCCTCATACTGTGTCCCCCGCCCCCACTCTGGGAATACAATCATAATTTAGGAATGTGTATTAGAAAACCACTGGCCCGGAAAGGAGGTTGCCCAAGTTTGAGAACTCATCTCCTCCTGCAATCCTTCCTTTTTTTCTTTCCTTTATTCCTTCACTCACTCATTAATCAACAGGTATTTATTAGGTTCTCAAGGACCAAGTGTCTGTACGTGTAGGTGAGGACAGCCTCTGCTTCATGGCGCTGGCATTCCGGCAAGGAGGCTTGGGTGGGCACAGAGTAACAGACAATAAATAAGTGAGAAAGTGACTGAATAAATAGGAAAATCCATATGGTGATAAGTGCTATGCTGAAGTGAAACTGGCTAATGTGACAGTAGGTACCTGGGGGAAACAAGGACAGGCATTTGAGATGAGAGTGGCCAAGAAAGGCCTCTCGGAGGAGTTGTCATTTGAATAGGAACTCAAGTGACTGAAGAAGCCATTCACACACAGTCTTCTTCACTGAGTATTGAGGATGTACTGTCAAAACCAAAAGAGAAAGGTGTCACTTCTGTAATAGTGGAGTGAAGAACTCAGCAAATGCTATCCCTAAAAAACAACAATATAACTAAGAAAGCTCATCAAAAATAACCATTTCAGAACTCTGGAAATTGACCAAAAACAAATAACACACCAGGAGAATAATATGAGTAATTTTATGCCAATAAATTACATAATTTTGATGAAATAGAAAAATCCCTAGAAAAATACAAATAATTAAAACTGACTCAAAAAAAATAGAAAATAAACTTCAGTAAGCAAATAAATTGAATTACTAGCAATGGAAACTTTTTCCATGAAGAAAATCCTGGCCCAGATGACTTCTCTTGTGAATTCTAGCACACATTTAAAGAAGAAATAATACCAATCTTTCACAAACTCTTCCAGGAAATAGAAGGGAAGAAACACTTCCCAGTTCATTCTGTGGGATCAGTATTATCCTGATACCAAAGTCAGACAAAGGCATCACAAAAAAACCACATACCAATATCTCATGAGCATGGATGCAAATTTCCCAACAAAATACTGGAAAATCAAATTCAGCAACATACAAAAAAGATCATATACCATGACCAAGTTGTATTCATCCTAGGAACCACAGGTTGTGTTAACATTCAATAATAAATACAATGTGCCATCTTATCAGAATGAACAAAATTAGAACAAAAACTACATGGTCATCTCGATAGACATAGAAAAAGCATGTGAAAAAAATCAACACTTACTCGAACTAAGAAGCAAGGAAATTCTTCAACTTGGCAAGGGTATGCAGGGGCTCAGGGAAAAACTTCCCCTTTGCCCTCTGAAGTTTCACTGAAAAATCAACTCACAAAAGCAGATTAACTAGAGAAAAAGCATACAAATTTATTAACACGTAATCACCAAATGATTACCCCAACCCCCCCACCCCAGTGGGGTACAGAAGCTTATATACCATCATGAAGTTACAGAAAAAATAGAGGCTCAGATCATGGCCAAAAATAGTTTATGGTGGTAAATCAGGTTATAGTGGGAGGGGGAGAAGAGGAGGCTTGGTTAGCAAAGGCAGTCTTGTCATATAGGTGAACTCACAGGTAGCAGCCCTCAGAGGGGATAGATGGTAAATGTTTCTTTCATACCTTTAAAGGTGTCAGACTCTCAGTTAATCTTTCCTAGATCCAGACAAGGGAAGATCTGGCTGCATCAATTCAGGTTCTCTGCAAATTTCCTCCACAAAAGACAGCTTTGCAGGGCTACTTACATTTGCTGGCTCTTTGACAGCCATCTCAAAGTTTGTCAAAGAAATACATTTTGGGGTAAAATATTTTTATTTCCTTCAGGCATTAACAAAAATTCTATAGCTGATATTATGCTCAATATTTTCAAATCATGTATCTTATAAAGGACCTGAATGCAGAATATATAAGGAACCCCTGCAATTCAATAATAAGAGGCTAAACACAACTGAAAAGATGGGAAGCTTTCTCCATAATATAGGGACAAAGTAAGGATATCCACTCTCCACACCGCCATTCAACATTGAACTGGTATTTCCAGGCAGCAAAATAAAACCAAAAAAAAAAAAAAAAAGATGTTAAAGATATTCAGATTGGAAAGGAAAAAGTAAAAAACTGTCTCTATTCACAGATAACATCAACCTGGATGTAGAAAATTCTACAG
>NW_012136080.1:16544838-16588222 GCF_000956105.1 Propithecus coquereli
TGAAAAAACTGTAACCTTTATACATTGCTTGGTAGGGGGTGGTAAATTGTGTAATCACTTTAGAAAACAATTTGGCAATTTCCTAAAAAATTAAACATAAATTTACTATATAACCCAGAAATTCCATTCTTGGGGTTTCTATCTAAGAGATATGAAAAACTTACATCTACATATAGATGTGTACATGAATATTAATATAAATATTGTTCATAATAGTCTAAAAGTGGAAACAGCTCAAATGTTCAACTGGTAAATGAATAAACAAAATATGGTATATTCATACAATGGAATAGTATTCAGCAGTAAAAAATAATGAGTTACTCATACACATTACAATATGGGTAAGTCTCCAAAACATTATGCTAAATAAAAGAAACTCGTCACAATGGACTACACATTGTATGATTCCATTTATGTGAAATGTCTAGAAAAGGCAGATCTGTCTGAGGTGGCTGCCTGGTAAGTCCAAAGGTACAAGGGGCATTTTGGGGCTGATATAAATGTTCTAAAATTGGATTGTGGTGATAGTTGCACAACGCTGTAAATGTACTAAAAATAATTGAGATGTACACTTATCATGGAAGTATTTTAAGGTACATAATGATATCTCAATGAAGTTGCTAGAAAAAAACAGAGAGATTTAAGTAAATGATACTTCAATGAAGTTGCTAAAAAACAAAAAATAGAGAGATCCAAATTTCTGATTCTCAAACCATAACTGGCAGAATAGCAGGGTCTTGGGATCAGTGGCAGCTGATAGTGGAAATGCCTTACAGTCAGGGGGACCTCCCGTAATTAGGGTTCTGTCTTTGCATTCCCCCTGGCAGGGTCTAGCTGGGGGTTGAAAATGTGGACAAAGTTGTTTGGGAGTTTATCAGAAGGACAGTGGGCATCTATCCAAGATTTTAAGCTTGTGGGTAACAAGATCCACACCGGGTTTCACAAAGACCCTCTGGTTTCTCAATGGGGGTGAGCCAAGGAGGGGGCCTAGAGGGTAGGAGACCAAGCCGGTCACTCAGGCAATGGCCAAGTTAGAGAGGAGCAGAGCAGTGGGAGGCAGGAAACCCTGCCTGGGACTCTCAGTCTGGCCCTGACACTCCCCAGCTGACGTGAGCCTCCCTTGGTTCTCTCATCTGCAGCACCTAGCACCGCTGACAGTGCCTGGCACAGCACGTGCATGCTTAACCTGTAGGATTCCTCTGTTCCACACCTCCAGGAGCACATTTCTGGAGTCTCCCATCTTATCCACTCCCCTCCCATACGGCCATGGTGAGGAGTGGATGCAGTTCATTTTGGTGTGAAGCAGTCAGGGGCACCAGGCACACTCGCCAGAGTCCCCTGGGAAGGCCCCCAGAAGGGACACTGGAGGTCTGGATGGCATTGGCCTCTCTCTAGTGCCCTCAGGGTGGGGGCCTGGGGCTTGATGGCTTCTGTTCTATGGTATCAAAGGGCCTGTCTCCATCCCCTGCTGAGAACAGGAGTTTGAGAGAAACCATCAGTTACCACAGAAACTGCCTGAGGTCCCTAGAATCTTACTTTTCCCTTTGCGTGACATTCAGTCTCTCATCTAACCCTCTAGTGACCACCTTTAAATTTGTATGTGTGAGGCTGCTGCTTACTTGAAGGTCAGTTAAGATGCAGCAGTGAGGAACAGGGTGCCAGGAGCAGGAGGTAAGGGTGGGGCAGGGAGTGAGCAGCTTCTAATAGCAGCCGGGAAAGAGAACCCAGGAGTCCAATCCCTGGGGGCGGGGAGAATAACACGGCAGGGAGAAGGCCAGGACAGAAGCAGAGGCCTGCCTTGGGAAGGGTACATAGAAGGTTCTTAATTGAAATTTCACACCATCACTTACCTCTGAGGGGAATGTGGATTACGACCCAAGTGAAATCATTCATTCAGTGAATATTGATTGAGTGCCCACTGTTGTCCAGGCCCTGTGCTGGACACTGGGCACATATTGGAGAGGTGAATATGGGTGACAGGGTCCCTGCTCTTACAGAACTTATGGCCCAGTGTGGGGAGACAGATAAGAAACTAGCAATTATATCATGGTGCGACCCTTGGGGAGCCCAAGGGGCCGAGGGATCACCTGGGAGGAGCAGGTGGCATGCCAGCTGAGACCAGAATAATGAGTGTGAGTTAGCAGGAAAACTTGGAAGAGAAGAGCAGTGTCAGGGGCCAAGAGCTGACCCTCAGCAAGGCCCAGGCTAGCGAGAGCAAGGAAATCCCTGCAGGACTGATGTCTCAGGGGAGGAATTAACAAATTAACACAGTCATGCACAAATGCATGAATAAATGCAGGCCCCTGAAATTGGCTGATACAGAGGTGAGTTCCTGGAGCCAGGACAACCCCAGCTCTGATGGGGCAGCCTTGATCTAAGAGATGGCACAGTAGGGAAGATACTCCCACTCCAAAGGGATTTTTCAAAGGGACCCCCAGTAGGGCCCTCAAAGGAAGGAGTTCATAGTATCTTCAAAATGGGATGTGACTCACGCAGAGTTTTAGAAATCAATCAACAAACAAGGGTTCTTATTTGCAGAGCCCTTTGCCATTGAATAGTACTTCCACATGTTATCTCCTACGCCCTTCCCACAGCCCAGGGAGGACAGTGGGCTAGTATGATCATTCTCGTAGCCAGTTTATGTGGTGGAAACTGAGGCCCACTCAGATGGTAAATGGTGGTGCCAGAACCAGGACTTCAAAATCTGGCTCCTGGGGTTGGGCTTCCTCCCTTCGTTCTTTCATTTGTTTACTTGACGCTCACTGAGGGCCTGCAACATGCCAAGCTCTGTTTGGGAGTGGTGCTTTGGAGATGGATGGGGGCAGAGGAGCTGCACATTTGAAACAAAAAATATTTTCCTTTGTTTATGATTCACAAAGCTACCCTGAGGGCCTGGGAAACATCTAGAGAGAAATTGAGGTGCAGCCTCACACCCTGAGCCTGGAGAGAGGGTCTACCTAAGAGCTGTGTTCTGCCTCCTGGAGGACCATGCCCCAGACATCTCCTCACTGGGATTCTCAGAAGGAGGCTGGCGCTTTCTGGACCAGGAGGCTCCTCTCCACACACGGCTGCTTACCTGCTAGCTGGCCAAAGACAAGCTGTCCCAGGGGTGGAAAAAGCCACAGTGCCCTTGTCGTGACGGTCTGCCAGGTGGCAGGGAAGCACACGTACACACTCTCCCTGATGGTACTGACCTGCAGGATAGGTGGCCACAGTGTCCCCACCACCCTGCCCTCCCAGAAACCACTGGTTGGGATTCACGCTGGAAAAACCTTGCCAGGTAAATGGAGTCACCATCTGAGTGTGAGGAGAACGCGACACGTCGAGTGTGGGCAGCAGCCCCAGTCTAGAGCAATCAGTCTGATGACTTGTTTCTCCTGGAACCAGGCGTGAGCTGCCGCAGAAGAGGAGGATTTGCTCTGCCTTAAGACAGCATTCAAGAAAGCAGGCGTCAATTATTTAGAAAGAAAAATATGTCAGTCAAAACCAAGATGCTTAAAATGCATGGCAGCAGGCCAAGGCCCCCAGGCTGATTTCAGACAGAGGTGCCTGAGGAGGACCCCTGTCTAGGGCCCCGTTCATTGTCATAAGCTCACTCTCGCCTTCCCTCTTCCCTCCACCCCTGAGTTCTGCCTGCCCTGGGCCTTATTCACCTCGTTTACTCCGAATCTCGCTACTCTCTGCACCAACTCAGACACTGCGTCTTCCAAGCAAGCACTGGCAGAGCCTCTCAGCTGGAAGTGATCACTTATTTCTTTCTCAAAAGTCAAACCGAGGTTGTTCCTATTCGAGCTTTGTCCTTGCACTGGAGACCTCTCTCGTGTATTTGGATTTTTCCCTTCTAGCCTCAGGGACCAGCTGGCAACTGGGGAAGTTTGAAGATGCAAGGCCCTGAGTGCTGAGGATGACGAGGGTGCTCTTACCGGCCAACCCTGGGTAGGATGGGCACTGGGGGGTTCTCGGCCACATCTGCAGGAGGGAGGCCACGCCAACTCAGATGGACTCAGGTGGGCTTGGTGTGGCCAGTTAGTGTGGGCCTGGTAGTTAGGAACTTGGTGCTAGGCCCTCCTTCCCTAGGGCTGTGTGACCCGTAGGTACACTGAGGGGTGCCTTCGGCACTGGCACATTGGGGGGACACACAAAAAGGAGAAAAGTTCAACCACAGGGAGATGTATCCAGAACTTCAGAATCACAGACCTTCGTGCCTGTGGTCAAGAAGGCCTCCCAGGTGAGGTGTCCTGGCTGGATTTTAAACAAACTATTTTACTTCCAATATACACCTGAGTTTTGTGTTCGTGTCTTGTACTATTTGTTCATATTTTGGACTGTGAAGGGTGTGGGGCTCGCAGCATTCTTAACATTCGAGGTCCTTAAAGTTCCTACCCGCCCTGGTTGTACCTAGTATTACCTTTGTGGCACTGGCTGTGGTTGGGAACCTCCCCGAACCTCGCCTTCTTATTTGTAAAATCAGAGTGGTAGTACGGCCTCGCAGGGATGCTTGGTGAAATTTGGCAAGCCTGGCTCAGTTCCAGGCACAGGCCTGGGGCAGGGCGAGCGCTCAGCTAACACAGCTGTCCCGTGGCAAGCACAGAGAAGGGAAACAGACTTGCCCTCTAGGCCCCTAATCCAAGCCAGAAAGGGCAATGGAAACTTCCAGGTGATTATTTTTTATTTATTTCAACACACCCTTACTGAGCACCTAAAATGAGCTGGTCACAGCACTGGGGGTCCAGGGGAGGGACACCTAAGTTAGCTGGGGATGGCTGTCATCAGGAAGGCCTCAGAGATGAGGTGGCCAGGCTGGGGTCTAAAGGACTAGTAGCGAGTTTGCTGGAATCCGTGTGCCCTGCAGAACCCCTCCCCGCCACTTTCTGCCCTGCCCCATCCCCTGAGCAGCGAGTGCTGTCATCAGGCTCCCTGCCTCTGGCTTCCTGTGGTTCAGCCGGTGCAGCCAGGCAGGAGCTCAGGGGAGGGAGGGAACATGCTGGCACCCTCCTGCCCAGCAACCGCAGGCTGGCTATGCCCATCACCAAGGTCAGGGGTCCTGTTAGGTGGCCCATCATCATCACAGCCTTTGGCTTCAGGTCTCTGAAATTGCTTCCTCAACCCCAACCCAGGCCAAGGGGTGGTATCTGTGTCCCTGGTTCCTGTCCCAACCCCCGTGGTTTCTCTGCACTCAAACCTCACCTTCATGAATAATCCATTTCTGTACCCCTTCTGCTTCCTTCTGGGACTCTGACTGGTACATGTGGGGATTACATGAAGAGGGAGGTAGAGAGAAACCATCACATGTGAAAAGCTAATCTGGACTTGGGCCCGGAAAGGCCCCGTGCATGGGAGGCTGGTGGGGTTTAGGCTGCTGAAGTAGGCAGGGACCTTATGACAGAAGGGCTTTTGTGCTAAACCTTCTCCTTCGGAGCACCCACAGCATGCTATTCATCTGATGTGAAAATTTCAGAATTATTTTTTATAGCATCATCATTCATGGATTTTCTTACAGTGTTCTGGGCAAGCTTTGAAATGAAAGCAGTCTGGGAAGCAGTTACCAAGGCGAGTGAAGCCTTCCTGCACCCTCCTGGTGAGCTTGCCTCCCTCACAGAGCAATTGAGACATTTTAACTGACTATTTACTCTTCTCTTCTGGGACAGTGTGGACTCTGAGCATGGGGCTTGCCATCGCTTCTGGGTCACAGCACACACCTCAAGAAGAGGTTCAGTAGCTGCTTTTAAATAAATGAATGAATTTCTGGCTAGATAGTGGCTGCTCTGTTACCCAGCAACACGTAAGCACAATTGTTTAGATAAGGAAGAAAATTAACAAATTAATCAATTGGATTCTAGGCATTTCAATTGTTAAAGCTCACTACTTAATTGTCTTGTGTAAAATTCATCAGCAGCCATTATAAGTCAACACAGAGGAAGTGAGAGGTATTTTCGTGTCTGGGGTCTTTCTGAACTTCATACTTGCCTTTCATAGCAGGCAGCAGGGGAGGCCAGCCATTGGGCTTTCCTGCCTCTAGCATCACAAAGTGACACGGGGGTGAGCATACGCCGCGATCGTTTATCACGGAAGGTCTGTACGTGGATGGAGCCCTGCTTGCGCAACACATTTGCTGTCCTGTCTGCACAGGAACAGAATCTGGAATCTGATAGGTTGACATGTCTGACTTGCAGTGCCCAACATGTTTTTGTCTTTTATTAATAAATATGTTAAAAAGTTGATTGGCTTTCCACATTTGAAATTCAGGAGATTTTACATAAAAACTCATGAAAAATCTGAAGATCGGCCAACATGGGTCCTCAATTTCTACTTGGCCACATCAGCTGGAGCTTAATATTAGCTCGCCCACTTCAGACCCAGCACTAGCCCTCCTGTGGCCACAGCATACGCACCCCAGCTTGTCGTCCTCACCCAGCCTGCTGCACTTGTTCATGTTACCAAGCCTTGTATTAGCCGCCAGGAATTAAAGTCCCCAATTGCAGAGTAGGGAGGAGCATGTCTGTAGACGGACACATATGGCCCCACCACGGGTAGCACTGTGCAAAGTAGACAGAAGGCTTCCTGCACGTTGTTTCTGAGAATCATTTTATATTACAGATGTGTACTGTGTATCAAATTGTAAAAGTACACATTTGTTACCGGAATGAATTAGGATTACCTTCATGGGGTTGTGGGGTCATGTCTTCAGTCACAGAGTCCCAGCTTCAAAGTGGATTGACTTTCACAGAAACACACTCTGTTAGTCATGGGTTACAGGGGAGAGGACTTGTGAACAGTTTATCTGAAGGGGCCTCTGGCTCTGTGTTAGAATGCACAGCCTGGGCCTTCCCCAGAGAGTCTGATTAATTGCTCTCCTCTGAGGCCTGGTATCAGTGTGTAAAAGCTCCCCTGGTGATTCTCAGGTACAGCCAAGGTGGAGAGTCACTGGTCTCAAGGAAGTCAGTCTTCTTAAGGTCAATGATCATGGGGTTGACTTACGGTCCAGGATGGGAAGCCCACCAGACCAAAGACCCAAGGTTTGGTGTTCGCCCACAGTGTCTGGCATATGGTAGATGCTCAAAATATATGTAGGAAAAGGAAGGAGGGAGAGAGAAGGGAAGGAAGAAAGGGAGCGGGGAGGTAGGAAAGAGGGAGGGAATTATCAAGGGGAGCTTATGACCTGGTTGACACTGACTTGGCGGTACTAGAATATGGTTATTGTGTCGGGTTTGGAGGAGAAGGTAGGAGACCCCTGTACACCTCGGCTGGCCTGAGAGAACTTTATTTGCTTAGCGTGCCCTCATCCCCAGGCAGTCTAGATTAGAGCTAACATGGGAAGTACACACAGCTGAAAAAAGGAGCCATTTGGGCCTGCAGAAGAACAAATACACATTTCAAGGACGAGTTATCTTCTGGGAGCTGAACAGCTCTCTCCGATGCCAGCTCCCAGCAGGGGCCGTGCCGGACCCGTGAGCACACATTATTTCTTCCATGGGAATCCAGCGCACACACGCCCTGCCCCAGCGCAACACACGCACTGCACCCACCTCCAGCAACTCGGCCTGCAGAGCATGGGGACTCCAGACGCCAAACACCCATCTGAAGCTCTGTGATTTCCACAAAGTTTGTGTCTCATAAAAATTTAAATGCCTGCTAAGTGAAAACAGCACCTTTTTGCTTCTCTCTCTGGCAAACACCTTCTACAGGAATTTTCTCACTTCTCTGAGGTGACATATTTCACCAGCGATTCCCCTGGCACCGAAGCTGCTAAAGAATAAGGGAGCAGATAAGGCGTGCCCTCCAGGAGGCCCGCAGGTACCTCTGGAGCAGGGATCTGAGAGCCCTTTGGAAAGCAAAGGGGTCCAGGGCCGCATTTAGGCTGGTCTTTGAAGAAAAGGGGTGGTGGCTATATCTGGAAGACATGGCCCTGGAAAGTCGTTATGAAAAAATCTACAGAGGACTAAAGAGAGAACATGCTCAGGGGGAACACAGGCAGTTGTCATGTTCTAAGAAGCAGCTGTTTTGTTATAGCAGCCCTAGGAAACTAATGCACACCCCAGCCCTGGCTTTCATTGCGGGTGCCTAGTGGCTGCCTCTGGGCACTTCCTATAAATCAGCCCCTGAGGCCCTGCCCTCCAGTTGGCCACCTGTGCCTGGGCACATTGAGTCCCAGTCTACACTCAGACCAGAGCCTCAACATCCATCACCCCATGCAATCCTTCTTTACGGAAAGCCTGAGAGGGAAATTAGATCCTTACCTTCAACTGAGAGACTACAAGTCAGGGAGATTATAGGACTAGCCTAGGGCCACACATTTATTAATTTAGAGTACCTCCATCAGTCTAGTTGTGGTGCAACAGCAGGCAGCACGTGCTCAGAAAATAGGTGGTCAGGTAGCTCCACATTAAACTATGTCACTGGTGGTAAGTGGGCATGCTGTCTGAAACTAACCATAACCCCAGGGACACACCTACAATGTCCATCTCTCCCTTCCTGGGCAGAGCAGTTGTCATACATTGATGTTCCATGACGGGCCACGTGTGTCCAGAGAGACCTTGTCAGTAATTCCTGTGTGGCGGTGGGGTTTGTAATCAGAGACGTGGGTGGAGCAGGGCTAGCTGTGGGGAAGTCCTAGGATGACCGTGGAGAAGCCTGCATAGCAGGCGGAGATGAGAGACCCCAGAGCTGGGAGGGAGGAGCAGGAGCACAGTCTGCTGTGGCCCTGCCTGGAATCCCACACCTGAACACTCGAGCCTTTGTCCCTGGCCACAGTGCTCTTCACAGTTTCCAGAATGAGATCCCCAAACCTCAGTCCCCCTGCTCTGGCATCCCTGACGTGGCCTCCCATCCCTGCTGGCCTCCTCTCCGGACACTTCTCTAAAGTCCTCCTTCTCCTTACTCTCTCTGGGCTGCCTACAGTTCTCCGAAGCAGAGCAAGCTGTGTTTCCCGGCCTTTGCTCATGTTGTTTGTGTTGCTAGAGCACATTTTCCTACCTTCCCAGTTAGGTATTGCCTTTTCTGGGAGGCCAGCTCTGAATGCCTTCTACCCGGGCTGGGCAAGGTATCCCTCCTCTATTCCCAAAGTGCATGGAGGAACCCTCTTTCACAGTACAGCACCCAGGAGAGTAATTACCTGTTTAGTTCTCTGCCTCTCCCACTTGATCTTCTCATGGACAGGGCCTGCATCTTATTAATACTTTTTCCTAAATCCCCTGTATGTAGCACTTGCACTGCTACTTGCAGTGCTGTTTGCACTGAATGTTTTTGAGCAACCAAATGAGTGAATAAAGGGATGCCTCTTAGCATAGGTAACCCAATGAATAGTCTGCAGCCATTTACACTTTAGTGTGATTTACTCTTTTTTCTTAATGATAAGTACAGACTTTGATATCTCTGTCTAGAGTGAACACTTAGAGGAAAAAACAGTGAAGGCTGGGGAGACCCTTGTCTGCACATTTTGCTGGCTTAATAATTTTAGGTGATTTAGTGTCACCAACTGTGATGCAAAAAAATTCCCCTGCACCCTTGAGATTCTGTTTCAGAGGCAGCCAAAGGAGAGGTGAGTCTGAACAGAAGCCTCAGAACACAGGGGCTCCATGAACATGCAGATGGCCGTTTGGCTGTCTTCCCTAGGGATACCCCGTGCAGCTCTAGTCCTCTGCGATGCTCTACAAAAAGATGTTTCCAAGAATGTGTAGTCTTGGGAGCACTGGTTCTCTTGGAAATTCACAATACAAGTTAACATATTAGAGGCTCTGAAAAGTCTTGTAGTTAAGAAACCTCTTTTTAACTCAGCATTTTCCAAAGGTATGTAGCCATGAAAGAAACTGTGAGTATGTACAACAGCCATTAGAAACAGCAGTGCATACTCTGGCAAATACTGTCACAGTACTATTTCACAACACTATTCTAACATTGGTAATAGGGGAGATAATCACATGAAACTGTGAAAACTGTCATTCCTCATTTTGGGGAGAAGCTGAGCTCAGCTACCATGGAAAGATGACCTCTTCCCCGTACCCTGCCTTGAGTGACCACCAAGCATAAAAACATGCCCAGCGCTAACAACTACATTTTCAAATAGAAAATGATCAGATTTCTGCCTCACTGCACTCCCACAAAAGGTCCATTCTCAGTGTTGCTCTGCTATGTGCTGTCTGTCACGTTTCGCAGGAAAATCAGAGGCCAAAAGCCCAGAACAAATCTCTCCATCCCCCCTTGGTCCAGGCAGTGGGGCTGCCATCCAGAGTGTGCACAGCGTCTTTAGGAGAAAGAGCTCTCTAAGTGCAAATGGTACCGGCACTTAGTACTGTTGGCCTGGGAGGGAGACAGCTCTATTTCAGGGCAAGCGAACAATCATTCTGACCTATGTACACCCTCTTGTGAAAGGCTCTGACAGTTGAAAAGTCAAGAAGGCATAACTGTCTCTTTGGTTGGCAAGGTGGAGTCTATCTTCCCAATCATCAGGAGGGAAAGAGGTCAGAGCAAAGAGACTGGGGCTCGCTGCTACCACCAGAGTGCTAAAATGGGCTGTTTACACCTGCCAGAACTTTCTGGAGCCTCCCAGATAGACTCGACATCACATGTGCTCTCAGCTCTCTTCTCTTCCTGACTGCTCAGGCTCCAGACCTTCTCACCAATTTCTCTGCAGCCTCCTGCTGGGGGCCGTTGTCACTGGGCCTAGACAGCTTCCATCACCTCCCGACGGTCTTCCTGCCCCAGCCTCTCCTCCCCATGCTGCCCTGCAGAGAGGGCCTCCTACAGGACAGCGCCCTTCATACACCAGACGCTGGCCATGGCCGCCCCCTACCTTCAGGATATGCCACAAGCTCCTCCCACTGGTTTTCACACTGCAGCCCTTTATGATCTGGCCCTGATTTCCTGTTTAACTCTGTGCCTTAAATCCCATGACAGAAACTAACATGATCAGTCTGTCTGTTCTATCCCTTTGCTCAGGCCTTCCCACCTGCTCCTCCTGCTGGTCCTGCTCCTCTCAGTCTATCTAGATACAGCCATCCTTTATAACCCAACTCAAGTTCCGCCTCGTGCCTGGTGTGTCTTCACAAAGTAAATGCCGATAGTACCCACTAACTAAGCACACTTGTGGTGTGTAGTCTTCCTCTCATGTTTTGTTAGCTAGTTTGTATAGGCTTTTTTTGCCTTACTGGTCCTTTCTCTTGTATGTCTGTTTGCTATTTTATTAATTTCTACTATTTGGGTTTGCTGGCTCATTAAAAACACTGATAAAATAGTTAAATCTCTGCTAAGGATAATAAGTTTTAAAAAGAATGATCTAATCTAATTCCTGTATAATTTATAACAGGGATGAAAAAAGAGGACGTCAGATGTTGAATGATAATAAGATGGTATTACAAATAACTTCTGACAATAAACTGGAAAATTTAAGTGACATGAACGAGTATCTAAAATAAAACTTAGCAAATTGATGCAAGAAGAAAGAGAAAACCTAAATGATCCTATAGCTCTCAAAAAATGAAATCAGCAATTTCTCATGGATAGATATGTATTATTGCTGAGCATGCTGGGAGCTTCTTAATAACTTCCAGCTTAGTCTTGCATCAGTAATATACATCTTAATTTTGCCTGATTGCTGTTGGTCATCAGACCCTTTTCAGCAGGCTGGGGAGGATTGGGAAAAGGAAAGTAGCTGCTCACAGACAACTCTTTTGCTGCAATTATTTCCTCTGGCCCTACCAGCCCAGCTTAAAGCCTCTGTGCATTTTGCAGAATTTTAGCCCGATCAGTTCCTTACCCTTCCTCCTTCCTTTCTACTCCTAGAAGCCAGTTTGGCAGCTCCGAATCTTGATGCCTGGATTCTGTAGTGGACTGTATACATGGGCATTGCCCTTTGTTGTTCACAAAATGTAGTTGAGACAGAGATTAAATCGAGGAGAACAGGCAATATGGTTCTGTTTTCACTGAAGTGTGAGTCGTGTTTTCACTCTGGTACATTAAAGAAGTTGGAATGGGGACGAGACACGCATCGAAGGAGAGAGTTCAGAAGGAAAGGACACTGTTCTACTCTCTGACCCCTGAGGATCCCCACTCAAAAGACTTTTTCTTGGGACCCCTTGCCATGGGAAGACAGCTGTGGGAGGCCGGGGTACCAGGAGTGGCAGCCTTGGCTGGAAAGGCCATGACCATCTTTGTTCATGGGCACTCAGCCTTTGACATATTCCTCATAGGTAAATGAGCTCTGCCTTCTTTCATTTTTGTTTTATTGCCTGATTACCCTAGTTTTATAGTTTGTAGATTATATTCTTTTAGTATTCACTTTGCTCTTTTCTTATATTTTAATTTTTCTCAGCTGACTTATGCCTTAATGACTCTCTTTTATTTCACTTTTACTTTTATTCATGGCTTAAATTTTATCTAGTTCTCTCATCCCATTCAACTTTTATTTTGGGCCTTATTTTTATCTTGCTCATTTTTATTTTAGCCTTGTTATTTGCCTTTTATGTTGTTTTAAATGATTTTTGCCTTGATTCATCATTTTGTTGATAGCATGCTATTACTTTATTGTCTTTTATGCTCTTTAATTACAAAACAAAAAGTCTAAAGCAGAGTCATGAGGAAACCAGTTGTAAGCTGTCCAGTATCTTGGAAACATCTTGAGTGGCCAGAAACAGTAAGCAGCTAGCTATTCCAGAAAATGTCAAAAAAAAAAAAAAAAAAAAAAAAAACTGCAATAAGGATTTTCAAGCCTCATTAGAAATACAAGATTATCATCAACTGCAATCTCCCTCTGCCTCTCATTCTGGGCTTCCTCTCCGCCCTTTGGCTTCATGTGCTCTCTCCAAACAGTTGAGGTCTGCTTTCCCAAGCCAACCTAACCACTAAACTCAAGTCTGCATACCTTGTAGTCCAGAACCCACTACTGTCTAACTGACTCAGTCATTGTTAGCCAATTCCAAATACCAGGGAAAGAGGATCTGATAGGACAGCTCAGCTTGGCTCAGCTTTCAACTTCCAACCCTCATCCTGCCTCCACCAGCTGTAGCAGGTGGGATGGCAGTGAGGTGTACTCAAGGTTGCTCCTTCTAGGCTGCAGCAAGAAGATTCCTAACCCAGGGTAGTGATGGAGAGGACAGAAGGGAGGCTGGATGCTGTCTTCTATCCAGATGATCCTGTGGCAGCATCACAACCTCCTCCCAAAGGTTCTCCTCTTTCCTGCATTGTCCCTCTATTTCTTCTCACTTTAAAAATATTTAGTTGAATAATTCAGTGGACAATTGGCCACATTTTCAAGTCCTCCTTCCAAGGGGTAAACCCTACACGGATTTTGCTTTGAAATGCTGGAACGAAGTTCTTTTACACATCACATTTTATAAAGTTCCTGTGAGGAGATGCATTCTAAAAAGCCAATGTCTTATCTGACTGTATAATCACATTTGGAAAGATTTGCCAACAGGAGAGCAGTGTCTAGGTTTAATTGAAATGAAATACCATGTTATTTGTTGCATTCTCATAAAACTCCTTGGAAGGAAACATAATGAAAGGTCCATGAGCTGGTTGTGTTGTTCTTTTATCAACATGACTTGGTAAGGCCCATGTTCCTGCTGTCTGAAGTTAAGGAAAGGAACATCCTCTTGCTGTGTGAGTGCTTCCTTATTCCTTTCTCCTGGTAGCAGATCCATACAGGAATTGGCCAGAACTTAGAGTGTTTCCAATTAGTGTTTTATACACACACACACACACACACACACACACACACACACACACACACAGACCCATGTAATCATGCACCTCTAACAATGTTTAGGTCAACAAGGGACCACATGTATGACAGTGGTCCCATAAGATTATATGGAGCTGAAAAATTCCTATCACCCAGTGCATCATAGCCGTCATAATGTCCTAGGCGATGCACTATACACGTGTTGTGGTGATGTGAGTGTAAACGAACCTACTTCACCACCAGTCATAAAAGTATAGCACATACAATTATGTATAGTACATAACACTTGATAATAATAAATGACTGTTACTGGTTTATGTATTTACCATGCTATACTTTTTATCATTATTTTAGAATGTACTTCTTCATTTATTAAAAAAAAGTTAACTGTAAAACAGCCTCAGGCAGGTCCTTCAGGAGGTATCCAGAAGAAGGCGTTGTTCTCATAGGAGAGGACAGGTCCATGCATTTTATTGCCCCTGAAGACCTTCCAGTGGGACAAGATGTGGAGGTGGAAGACGGTGATATTGATTCTTCTGACCTCGTGTAGGCCTAGGGTCATGTGTATGTTTATCTTTAACAAAAAAGTTTAAAAAGTAAAAAAAAAAATTTAATTTCAAGTAGAAAAAATTTTGTAGTATAAGGATATAAATAAATAAATATTTTTGTATAGCTGTACAATGTGTGTTTGTGTTTTAAGATAAGTATTATTACAAGAGTCAAAAAGTTAAAAAGAATTAAAAGTTTATAAATTAGAAAAGTTATAGTAATCTAAGGTTAATTTATTATTGAAGAAAGAAAAATATTTTTAATAAATTTAATGTGGCCTAAGTGTATAGTGTTTATTCACACTCAATCACCACTCACTCACTCACTTACCCAGAGCAACTTCCAGTCCTGCGAGCTCCATTCATGGTAGTACCCTACACACGTGCACCATATTTTATCTTTTACACCATATTTTTACCATGCCTTTTCTATGTTTAGATGTATTTAGATACACAAATACTTATCATTGTGTTATAATTGCCTGCAGTATTGAGTATAATAGCATGTTGTATGGGTTTGTAGCCTAGGAGTAATAGACTACACTGTACAGCCTAGGTGTACACTAGGCTATAGTATCCAGATTTGTGTTAAGTATACTTGATGATGTTTGCATAACAATAAAATTGTCTGTCAATGAATATCTCAGAATGTTCCCCTATCAAGTGGCTCATCTCTCTCTCTCTCTCTCTCTCTATACACACACACACACACACACACACACACACACACACACACCCCAGATACTTCATTTGGTACCTACTCTGGATGACATACAGTAGATGCTCAGTAAATATTTGTTGAATGAACTGCAAAGCCATCTGGCCCTGATGAAGAAAGGGAGAACTTATGTCTGCACATGTTAATTATATTCCAGGCACTTTACAAGCTTGGTTGTATGAGGCCAGAGACCACGATCTTCCTGAATGGAGTCCTTCCAAAGGCTGAGAGTATTCTGCTGGCACTAGGAAAGGGGGAGCTCCAAACACAGTTACCTTAATCTGTTTACCATTGGGGCTATAATACCTGTCTGCCAGGGACCTGAGGCCTAGGCTTCCTCCCTGGCGCTGGGATCCTGTTGCCTGCCCATCTGACCCTGGCTGTGGGGGAAGCAGCAGGAAGGCGTGAGGATCCAATAAATACTGGCTCCCAGAAGGAGCATGAGCATGGGAATCAGAAAGACTAGGTCACTGACTGGCTGGTGGCCTTGGGTGAGTCACATAACCCCTCTCAGCTCCAGTTTTTCCTCTGAAATTTGGTAAAAATAACAAGCTCTCAGGAGCATAACCAGAATTAAGCATGCTAATAGGTTCGAAATGTCACATCTACTGCCTGATGTATAGTACACGCCGAGTAACATACGGCTTTACTCTTCCCCCTCCCCTTCCTCCCTCCGTCCAGCAATCAGTGCAACTTAAATCACAGCCTCAGCCTGCCTGCCACTTGCCGAAACGTGCTTGCGGTCTGAAGTCTGCAGCCGTTGTTGTCGGCTGTCAGCATCAGCTTAGCAGCTGGGCTTCCCCTGTGATAGCGCATTCTGCTCCATTCTGATCTTGCTGTCTGGCAAGAAAGGTGCTAATTGAAAACCCCTAAAGAGCTCCCACATTCTGGGGAAATGAAGAAGTAAAGATGAGTCACTTTCTTCTTTAGCTGCTGCGGGATGCTTGCTGGCAGGAACCGAGACCATCCCAGTAGCAGGCGGGAGCCTTTGTTTCTCTGATGACAGTCTTGGGTGCCAGCCTGGCCAGAAAACAAGAACAGTGTCTCTGGACCACACTGAGAGGAATGTGCTCCCAGAGTGCCATGGGGGACTGGTCCCAGGGGAGGTCACAGTCATTGTAGAGGTTGCCGAGAAGGGGAGGAAGGAGACAATGGCTCAGTGGCTGAGACTTTCTGTGGATCATAGGAAAATTATTCAGCCAGGGTCCTCGGCCATCATAGTGCTGCCAGCCGCCACCCCAAGAGTGGGAAGGCTCGCTCCGTTTCCTGAGAGGCTGACATCAGGGTAGCGGAGCTCTGGTGATGCAATGTGTCATCCTACTGGAGAAGGGGAAATGGGAGGCTGCATTTTATAGTGAAACAGGAAAATCCAGCATCCACTTCAAAATGTTCATGCCTAGTGTATCTACTTTTAGAAATTCATCACCATTTTCTCAATGATATTTTTAAAGTATATGAAACTATTCATCCCAGTGCTATTTATGGTTGCACAAAATTGAAAACAACCTACATTTTAACCATTCGGATGCGGGTGAAGCATGTTTGCTATATCCACAGGACAGAATATTATGCAGCCATCAAAACAATGCTTGCAGGGAGTCTTTAATGGGCTCTATTACTAGAGCAGGGAGCTTTAATAACAAGGAAAATGTTCTTATGACATGAAATAAAGATAGAGGATGGACAATTGTACATAAAGTATCATCTCTACAGTTTAAAAAAAGTTCACAGAAAGAAGATGGAAGTAAGTATGCCTAAAAGTTACTGCTGATTGCCTCCCAAAGGTAGGATTATCATTCTTCTTTTGCCTTTTTATATTTCTAAATTTTATCTACCCAGCCTAAAGATAAAAATTGAAAATGAAAGAAAATAAAACCAAGAAATATCAGCATAGGCAATATTGAACCCAAAGAAATGGACTTTCTTGGTGGAATTTGAGGAACCCTCAGGGGAAGATGTGTTGGAATGAAGCCATCTGTGCCTATTACATGACCCCACCCCGGCAGTGGGCTACAGACCTGACCGTTGAGCCGGCTCTGACAATGCTGGGCTTTGGGAACAGCCAGGAATGCTTGTCAGGGGCAGCTGGAAGTGTGTACCAGTCCCAGAATCAGGAGACGCCGTCAGAACCAGCCCCCGTTGTGGGCCCTGGTGGGAGGAGAGGCAGGGCCTCCACGGTGGGGTGGCCCCGTTTCCTGAGAAAAGCAAATGATGCATCCATGCGTGGTCCAGGACTCTCCAGCCAGGTGCACATTGGAAAGCTTATCGGATCGGCCCCCTCAAGCAACGGCACCTAACAGTGAAATAATCACAAGTTTATTTATAGCCCTTTTAGTGATGTACTTGAGAATTTATTTCTTTAATTCTGCAATTCCTCCAAGTTTTGAAAATACTGACAAAGATTATTTCTATTTCCTCTTGAGGAAAGCTGGTCAGAGGCATGAAGCCCACTTAAGCACCTTCAGCAAATGCTAGAAAGCCTTTCCACCTCCCCCATGAGGCACTCCATCCCTGTGCCCCACTGGCTGGCCTCTGTGGCCAACTCTGACGCATAATTCCTCATTTATTTAACAAGCATGCTCTGAGCACCACTGTCTGCTGAAACCCATCTGTTCTCACAGAGACCACGGAATCAAGAGGGACACGGACATGAGACAGCCCGAGGCTGGGGCATGCGTTCTTCTAGGGTCTTCCCTTCTTCTTTCCCCCACAGCTCCCATATGGGGCCAAAATGGAATTGAAGGGCAACTGAGGAAAAGTGTGGCTGCGGGCCTTGCAGCTCAGAGCGCAGAGTGCATCTGCCTGAGGTTCAGTGTCTGTATCGGTTTCCGAGGGATGCCATAGCAAACTACCAAAAACTGGGTAGCTGGAAACAACAGGAAGAAATCGTCCCACAGTCCTGGAGGCTAGAAGTCTGAAATCAGGTGTCAGCAGGGTCATGCTCTCTGGGATGGCCCAAGAGGAGGATTTTTTCTTGTCTGTCCTAACACCTGGTAGTAGCTGCGATCCTTGGCATTCCTTGGTTGGTGAAAGTATCACCCCAGCCACGTGGCTGTCATCTCCCTGAGTGTCTTCACGTCATCTTCCTTCTGTGCGAGTCTGTCTCTGTGTCCAAATAACCCCTTTTTATAAGGACACAAACCATATTGGATTAGAGCTCACCCTAATGACCTCGTTTTAATTTGATTGCCCCTATAAAGCCTCTATTTCCAAATAAGGTCACATTCTGAAGTTAGGACTTCGATATGTCTCTTGGGGGGCGTGGGGGGATGCAGTTCAATCCATCACAGTTTCTAAGGCTGTCTCCACCAACTGCATAGCCGTGGAAATCACATGACCTCTCTGAACCTCAGCCACCTCCTATTCTGTGAATGGGGAGTAAAAAGAATACCTAACTTCTGTGGTCGCCTTGAGGTCTAAATGAAGTCATGCGTGCAAAGCACATAACATGATGCCTGATTCATCCTAAATGTGACTCTTGTTGTCCCATTTGCTGGCCACACACTGTTACTCCATTTGGGTGAGATTGTCTGGCCTGAGCCAACCAGAGCTGACGCCATGGCCCTGACTCTACAGGGCAGAGGATCTGAGCATACCACACTAGCAGGGACCTGCCAGGCTGATCAGCTGGTTGTTCCCAGCAAACACGTACTGGCTGCTGATGTACCAAAGTTTTCAGAACCAAATGATTGGAGCTTGCCTTTTTAAATCAGCCTCCCAGAGGCCATCTTTGCCATGATATCTGCTGAATATTAGAAAGCAAGAGGTCTTCAGAGAATAAATTTGGGGTCAGACTAGAAAGCCTTGAATTGGAAAGCATGTGTTCATATCTATCTCTCCAATACTTGTCATGCCGCCAACCCCTCCCTCACTATGTTCAGATTCTCTTTCTATTCCAAAAGAGGAGGATTATACCCTCCTGCCTCAGGGCCCTTGCTCTTACTGTTTTTTCCACCTAAAATGCACTATGTAGGTACTATCTACCCTCCCAATTCCCCAATTTGTCTGACTAATTGCTTCTCATTTTTTACTTACCCAGTAGCCCCTACCCTAGTTTATTTTCCCGTTCATTCCCTTCCTAAAATTTTATGCAATTTGCAATCACATCTTCAGTCTTGTGCTTCCTAATTTGATACTTGCCTTTCCCATTAGGCCCAGTTCCAGACTACAGGTACCATGTCAGCTTTATTCTCCATGGGCCACCCCACACCGAGCTCTGATCCTGCACAGAGTCGGTGCTGGGACTGTTTCGTGGATATCTAATGGGTAGAAACAGCCACTATTCCCCAACAACATGTGAACCATGATACTGACGGAGGCTGATTATCCAGGGAAAATGAAAGATTCATAGTCTCTACTTTCGATTGGTTTATATTTAAGTCAATGTGATTTGTCAAGGAAATCAGTTCATTTTCATGGAGGTTGACAAGTACTCCTGCGGCCAGTGCCACCTTTGTTTGCGTCTTTGGGCTGGCTCTCCTCTACCTCATTCCTTCTGGGGCTCAGGTTAATAGGATAACTGCCTTAGTCCATTCAGGCTGCTTTGACAAAATACCATAAACTGTGGCTTATAAACAACAGAAAATTTTTTCTCACAGTTCTGGTGGCTGAGAAGCCAGCAGGGTGCCAGTGTGGATGGGTTCCGGTGAGGGCCCTCTTGCTTTGTCTTCACATGGAAGAAGGGGCCAACGAGTCCCTTGGGCCTCTTTTATAAGGGCACTAATCCTATTCACAAGGGTTCTGCCCTCATGACTTAATCACCCCCTAAATGTTAACACTTCGTAATACCATCACATTGGGGATTCGGTTTAAACACATGAATTTTGGGGGACACAAACATTTAGACCATAGCAATAACCCTACTTCCTTTCCAAGAAGAAGTGAGGTCAAACAAAGAGAAACACTAGAGGCTGCTATTCTTTGCATAATCTCCAAGCATTCCAGCATCTTTCACATATGTTCTGTGGGAGTAGCGAGATGGTTCTATTCCCTAAGGAGGAGAAATGAAGGAAACCCAACTGAAAGGTTTGGGGGATTATCTGCTCTATGACAATCAGGTGACCAGGAAGTTGATTCTCCGGCTCAGGGGTGCTATGTGCAGCCAGTGCCTCCTCCTAAGGAGATGTCAGCTGGAAGGACAGAGGTGTGGCCATACTTCTTTACCTCCTCTGCAGGGCCTGGCATATAACGGGTGCTCATTAATTATTCCTAATATTCTATATATGAATGTAATTGACTGAGAGAAGGACAAGTGACAAAAGATATAAGTGATTGAATCCTAAGCTTATCATGGAAGTTCTGGTCCAAATACTATTTGCCAAGCAGGAGTAGGATGAAAAACTACCACTGATAAATTTGTGCAGAAACATGCAATGCAGACTTCCCAACCGATAAAAATATGGGCAATTCTGAGGAGCTGCAAAAATGACTCCTGTCGATTTTATTTTTCTAGGATATGCATAATCATGTGACCTTCACTGCTAGAGGCCAGGGAAATAAATTCTCCTGGACTGTCTGCAAATACTCCCTACATGGAGAGAAGGAAGAACTCCATCTCTCTTCCATCTTCTAGGCAGCTTAAAAAGTGAACTGAATCCACATGTATTTTGCATGGAAAGTAAGAGGTAGCATAAGGGTAGTTACTGTACAGTGAGACGGATCGCGAGGCTATAATTTATCTTGCATTGGCCCAGGGGGGAAATGAAGCATCCTATTAGCATTGCTGGTCCATGTGAATCACAATAGGCAAATTAGGGC
Source organism: Propithecus coquereli (assembly GCF_000956105.1). Lineage (NCBI taxonomy): Eukaryota > Metazoa > Chordata > Mammalia > Primates > Indriidae > Propithecus > Propithecus coquereli. Next base: position 16,565,540 of record NW_012136080.1, read on the forward strand.
AAGAGAAAAGCACCTATAATACAAATATCCGTGTGCGACGAAGGAAAATGTCAAAGAGGAGTTTGGCTCTGCTGGAAATAGGTTACATTTAAAATGCGTTAGCTCCTGACACTCAGGGCCTGGGTAATCTACAGCTCTTTCATGTTATTTACTATAAACTTGTAAGCAGCCAGCCTTTCGCATTTGCAATGGCTTTCTGTTACCAGCAGACAAAAATAAAAGGTACATGAAACGAAAATGAGAATTGTTGCAAGTCAGCTTGCTCACTGGAGTGCACGTCCATGAACTGAGAATGCCGTGGTGATCATGGCTCGCAGCCCAGGGAGCACGCTTTGCTCCACCATTTCATTCCTCCTGCAGCTGATTTCTTGGGAAATAATTGTTTTATTTTGCTCCAGAATTAGAAAATGAAGCAGCTGAAGCTGGGAGTTACGAGTCTTAATTATCCTCCCTGGCCTTTTCTGCAGGAACCTGAAATTGATTTTCAAATTTCTCTTCTGAGTTTGATTTAACATTTTAATCTGCATGCCTTCTGTGAGGGCTTTGCCAGCAGTGTTGATGACAAGGAAATGAAGAATTAGCCAGTCACGCTGGACATGCTTGTTATCATCTGAGCAGTCCTGGCCTTGGTGAGAGGCGCCCAGGGGTCAACTGGTCCATGTGTAAGGAAGGTCCTTCATCTCCCACTCACCTGGATGAGGATGAAAGCTGGAGTCATACTGACGGGCAACAGGACTATGAACTTTTGTTTTAAAGTGTGAAACTGTCCCTGGAGATGCTGACTTATTAGCTCCAGGAATTGACAGAACAATAAAAGAGTCCATATACTCCTGTAATATTGATTGGGCTGCCATTGCTCTTTTTTCTGCAGCTCAAAATATGGATTTTTCCTGACACTTGCTTTTACTTGAATTAAACGTTTAAAATATGCCTCTGCCTCTTTGGGCTTCCCTACCTGGATATTTGGGAACTTCAGTACAATATATGGGTTATGGGTGAAACTTGTCAAGGAGTGGAAGTATGAGGACTTGTGTATCTGCAGCTGTTCATTGATTTCATGGACAGCCTGGTTCAGAGAGTGAGCACCAGCCAGGAAAATCAGGGGGCAGATCCCCGTGTGACCTTGAACAAGGCATTCAGTTGCTCTGTGCCTCATTTGACTCATCTGTCAAATTGGGTGACTATCCACCCTTATTGGTAGGGTGAGGGATCATGCAGGCAGTGTGCCCAGTGACTGGCAGTGAATTTGGGAAGGACTGAGTGGTGTGTCCAGCTATATTACTAAGGCAGAATAAGTAAGCCAGGGGAAGCCCTTGAGCTTAGAGATGGCATCACACCTGAGAAGGGTCCTGGTACCTGGAATAGGGGCCTACCAGTGATGGCCCACCATACAAGGCCCGAGAAGCAAGCCAGGCTCCAGGGCAGGGGCCAGACAGAACTTGAAATGAGGCTGGTTAAAGGAGGTGGCTGAGGCGTGACAACTGGCAAAGAGAAGCGAGGAGGCAGGGTCCTAGACATGGCCCTGTTTGGATCTTTCTGACACTGGACAGTACCTGCTCTGAGGCTCTTTCTTTCCAGTGGGGTCAAAACCAGAAGAAAATGAGTTTCGGCTTCAGCATCACTGATGTTAGCAATTGCCAGCATTTCCTGTGCACTTTTTCCATGCCAGCATTATCCAAAGTGCTTTACGCACTTTGCCTTGTTGATTTTAAACTTCACAATAGCCCGCTGTGGTAGAATCTGTTATTATTCCCATTTTATGGATGAGAACATCGAGACTAGAGAAGTTAATGTATTTTGGCCGAGGTCACAGACTTAGTAATGTTGGAGCTGGTACATAAAGTCAATTCAATTCCAAAGACTGTTCTTAACCACTATGCCATGCTTCCTCCGAAGTTACTGAGATAGTCTCTTTGGTGCTCAACAAACTTTCCCCGAGCACCTACGGTAAGTCACTCCTTAAGCTAGGCGGTAAAGTCAGGGAGATGAGAAGTGCAGATTCTTGCCTCGGGGAGCTCCAAGGGAAAAAAAAAAAGATGTGTGGACACAATTGACAAGGCAGAAAGAAAAGTGCAGGAAGGAGGGGAGGCAGGGACACAGTGGAGGACATGCTTATGTTGGGTTTTGAAGCTTGGTTAGGAGTTCTCCTGGGAGAAATAAGGGAAAGTTCTCTGTTAGTTGAGCAAGAGCAGTAGGGTGGCTTATTTTCTTGACAACCAAGTTCACTGACAGCTATAGCAGCTACTTGCTAGCCTCTCTATTGGGCAACTTGCAAGCCTTTTTCTTCCACAGGTTCCCATCCGCAGGTAAATTACAAAAGCCTGGTTGTTATGGTGTCTTTTTGCTCCTCCTTAATTTCCAGATGAAAAATCTTGCTTATTCATTGCCAGTTGGCTCCCTGATGTCCTAATCTTGAAACAGCAATTTCAGAGCAGGACTTCTGTCTGCCTGAAGTGGCCCTTGTCAAGCAGGTATGAAATTTCCAGATAAACATGGCACATTTTCTTAGAATGTTAATTCTATCCAAAGATGCAAGGGTAAAATAGCATTAATTTCACATGAAAAGATACTTAGATACTTTATGAGAGTGAACTGAAAAGTTTGCATGACTTAAAAAATAAGATCTTCGCTTTCTTAGAAACGTCACAGTTGACATGGCCACTTTTTGGCATAGCAATTCCTTCTCTATCGTTAGCAGATAATGAGATGGTAGAATGGGCCTAGCATTCAGGTTTCCTGCTTCTGGCCAGGACAACACTTGGGGTCAATCTCTCACCAGTTAACAGGCAGACAGACACCCACTTTCCCTACTGAGGGGCCCACGGTCCTTCCCCGTGGTGTAATCCAGTGGCGTCTGCTCTTTGATCACGACGAACACCACGATTGCTCCTCATGCCTCCCCAGCAGTGGCTGGAATGTTACAGCGGCTTAATGTCGTGCTTGAAATTAACATAATCAAGACACAGCCATAAGAACTCACTAAAGGCCGCGTCAAGTCATAAAACTGTAACACTGTGGAAGCGCGGCAGCAAGAAATCGCTCGTGATGTGAAAGAAGCAAAATAAATATCTGCCGGGTTTTTAATTAACTGCCTCTAAATAATGAAAATGAGCAAATTAGACTCACTTTTAGTAGCAAAATGCCATTGTAATTTGAATATTCCTATTGATGGATCGCATGGTGCCTTTGATGGAGATGTGTAAATCAGGCAGCAGCTCTCTCCAGCGTCTCCGAGAAACCGTGGGCTGTTCAGCCTGTGTCTACTCTGTCCCTGGCGGGCAAGCAGCAGCAGTTATGTTTGCCTCTGGGCCTGTGGAGGGAAAGTATAAAGAAAAGGCCAGGCATGGAGACTTCCACCCTGCCTCTAGAGTCCTGTGATAATAATAATTATTATACTACCAAGAAGATAGTTGTGATTAAGAGGTAGACTCTAAAGCCAGGGAGATCTGAATTCAAATATTGGCTTATGATTACTTTGTGACATTTTGCAAGTTTCTTAACCTCTCTGTGCTTCAGTCTCTTCATCTGTATAATGGAAGAAAACTTGGTATTAATTCTTGCCCTAAGGGTTGTTCTAAAGCCATTGGCACAGTACGTGGCACATAATAAGGACTTAAGAGTTATTAAGTAGTGAAAGCAGACATCCTCCCTTGTTAATGACCTTAGAAATGAAGGATTTAATATTTCACTGTTACTATGGTGTTAACTCTAGGTTTCTCATATATACCTTTTATCAGTCTGAGTAGATTCTCTAGTTTACTATTAATAGATTTTATTATTTATAGGTGCTGAATTTTGGCAAATTCTTGTTTTGTATTTATTGACATGATCATACGTTTTTTCTCCTTTATTCTGTTAATATGGTGAGTCACTGACTAAATATTGTGGTCCTGGGATAAATCCCACTTAGTCATGATCCTTTTTATAGTGTTGGATTAAATTTGCTAATATATTTTGTTAAGGATTTTTGTATCCGATGTTCATGACAGACAGAGGTCTTTAATTTTCTTTACTTGTAATGTCTCCACCAGGTTTCGTTATTAAGGTAATGCTAGCCTCTTAAAAAGAGTTAAAAAGAATTGAAAAGTTTTCCTTCCTCTATTTTCTAAAAAATTATGCATGATTGATACTATTTAGTCTTCTAAAATATTATAGAATTCACCAAAACCATCTGGGCCTGAAATTTTCTTTTAGAAAAGGTTTTTTTTCTTTTTTTTAAAATAACATTTCAATTCCTTAATATATTGTTTAAATATAGTAATAAGGTTTTTTTTAATCCCCTTACTTTGGGTTTACTTTGCTTCTTTTTTTCCTAGCTTCTTGATTTTAAATCTTTCTTCTTTTATAGTACATGCTTTTAAAGCTATATATTTCTCTCTAAGCACAGAATTAACTGCATTCCACAAATTTTGATATGTATTATTTGTATTATCTTCAGTTCCAATTATTTTCTAATTTCCCTTTCAATTTTTCCCTCGAAAAGGGATCCATGAATTTGATCCATGAATTATTTAGATGTGTACTATGTAGTTTCCAAATATCTGGAGTTTCTCTAGATCTCTTATTGTTAAATGTTATTTATCGATGTCTGATTTATTTCCATTGTAATCAGAGAATATGTTCTGTGTATTTTCAGTTTTTTAAAATGCTTGAGACTCATTTTATGGCCTAGCATACAGTCTTTATGAACATGTAAATGGGTATTCTGAAATTAGATGTAGTGTTTTATACATATTAGTTAGGACAATGTGGTTGACAGTGTTGTTTAGATTATCTGTGATTTTGTTGATTGTTTTATGTCTCGTGCTATCAATTACTGAGAGTGGTGTTAAAATTTCCCTATTACAATTGTGGAATGTCTATTTCTCCCTTTAACTCTGTCATTTTTGCTTCCTGTGTTTTGAATATACTAAAAAGAACTTATTTAATGTCCTCATTTGAGAATTCAGATATCTATATTATCTCAGGGATACCTTCTCCCTTAGGAAAAGATCTAATTTCTTGGCTCTTCCTGTATCAAGTGAGTTGCTGTGGGCGGCAGTTCAGACCTCAGTTCAAAGGGCTTTCCGTCTGTGCCTCCCCACACACCCCATTCTGGGCCAGCCAGAGACTTGGGTGGAGTTTGAACACAGAGTTTGGGCCCTGGCTGTCTCCTCTTACCCTCTCACACTGGGCAAGCCTGCTCACCTAGCCAAAAAGACAACAGGCTCCCTATCAAGGTGTCAGCCGTCCTTCCTGGCCTGGCTGCAGCTACCCTCAGGGCAAAGGATCAGAACAGAAAACTCCCCCAATGCCAGTGGCTCCCTCCAAGTTTCAACTCCTCTCCAAAATCTGCGTAGTTTAAATAACTCTCCAGAGCCCTTAAGCATTTAGGGGTGAGGGCCGGTATTTTTCCTGGCTTACCGTGTGCTGTGAGAGGGTCAGTGTGCTAGGAGTTCACTCATTCACATCAGAGGCTGAATGCCCCAGGTCCCTTTCTTGCTCTCTATCCCCCCATTTTATTTCAACATGCACAGTGCGTGACATTTTGCCTGAATTTGAATTATTCTAGTTAGAAATAGGATAATAAGAATATTGACATAATATATCTTGATACGCAATATGTAATTATTAGTTCATAAAATTATTAAAATAATCCTAATATATTATGAAATTTATTTTAGAACATGAAAATTTTCTTTATGAAGGATTACACCTTTTCAATTCTAGGGACTAAGTAAATTACAAACTTTAATCCCATTGCCGAAATCCTTCCACCTTAGCTGCTCATCAGTGAAAGACATTCCTCAGTACATACATCTGGATTTCTACAAGTGACCAATATGCTATTATTTTGAAATTCAATGTTATTAAATTTTAAAAATATATTTGTATCCTTTAACAATACCATCCAAGTAATCATTAAGAGGCAATGCTAATTCAAGGCTTGATAATCAGTAGTTTGGGAATTGGAGCTGAATGTGACTTAATCATCTGAAGAAGGTTAAATGGGTTTTTGTTTTAAGAGGGAACATTGTCCTAAATATGAGGAATAATTCCAAAATCAGCATAACATAGAATAATTCTAATAGTTATTGTAGAATGCATCCTCTGTGCTTTACATTTATTTCTATGGGGAAATTAACCTTTGCTGATGTGTGCTATTGATTATGTAGAGCAGGACCTTCCAACAGAACCATCATTCAAGCTATATACATAATTATATATCCTCTAATAGCCACATTGTAAAAATAAAAAGAAATAGGTAAAATTGATTTTAGTAACACATGTTATTTAAGCCAAAGTATCCAATATTATCATTTCAACAAGTTACCAAATAAAAAATTATTAATGAGAAATTTTCTATTTTATTTTTCATTTTAAAAGTCTTTCGAATCCAGTGTATGCCCATTTATAAGACATCTCAAACAGGGCTCTAAATTTTTATAAAAAATATTCTATCTCTATTTAGATTGTATGCAATTTATAGTTGAAAAATTGATTCGCATACCCAAACATACTTGAAAGTTTTACAGTAAATGAATTGAATTTCTGTTCTTAAATTTAAATTTAAAATAATAAATATCAAATGACACTGAAGATCCATTTTCTTGGGCACACCAGTCACATTTCAAGCGTTGAAGAGCCATACTGTGCCTAGTGGCCTCTGCACTACAGAGTGCAGATGCAGAGTGTTCAACACGTCACTCTTTGAATAAAAACTTTCATCTGTGCCTATCTGACTTCCTAAAGACACTATGGATGAGAAAAACTCTGAAGGGAGTACAGGAAAAAACTTTTTTTAATTAGATGGTATCATTGTCTATTGCTTATAATACTGGAAACTGGCAAATTTATTTTAAAAAGGAATTTATTTTTCCCATTTGGGAGGGTGAGAAGTCCTAGGTCAAGGGGCTGCATCTGATGAGTCCCTTCTTGCTGGTGGGGGCTCTGCGGAGCCCTGAGGTGGTGCAGGGCGTCACACGGTGCGGAGTCTGAGCGCGCTTGTTCAGGTCTCTTTTCCTCTTCTCATAAAGCCACCAGTCCCACTCTCATGGTAACTCATTAATCCACGAACCCATAAATCCATTAATCCATGAATGGATTAGTCATGAGCTCTCATGACCAAATCACCTCTTAAAGGCTTCACCTGTCAATGTTGCCACATTGCGAATTAAGTTTCAACATGAGTTTTGGGGGGAGAAATATTTAAACCATAGCAGATGGGGACAAAGCAAGTCTTTAGGTAAATTCTGACTGGTTCAACCTCAAGGTCCTATGTCAGACCCCTGTTTGGACATTGAGAAAAAGGGGAAAGAAAGATTCCAAAGATTCTACCTGTCAGTATGATTTGCACCACCTCTATCTGAATAGTAAGTCTTCCTCTGGTTAATTGAAGAGGCTGTAGTATTCAGCCCCTGTATCTTGAGAATTCATTGATATTCCTTCACCTCAAACACCATTAATTGTTCAGTCCTCCATATAGCTTCTGTTTCTGAAATTTACTGGTAAGCCCCTGGACAACAAGGACAGTATCTTAGGCTTCTGGGAACCTCAGTACCTACTAAGATTCCCTCCCCGCAGGAGGTTGATGCTTACAAAAATTTTGTTGGTAGAGATAATTGGACAGCAGTAAAGGGCCATCATATTTGTACGGGACTTTTTACTCTCCAAGGTGTTTTCGACATCCGTTGTTTTCCTACAGGACAAGTAGAAGGTAACCTAGATAGGTTCCAGGTGACGATCATGGTGTGGGTCTGACTGAACTGTTGTCCAGAACTGTGGGCAAATGAGATCCCTTCATTCTTACTGTGATTGTCTGCCCTTACTTGGCAGGCCTCCATTCCTGCTTGACAGAGGGAAAGATCTTTATTCCCATCTTGTAATTGGGTCCAGGACAGTAATTTTTGAAACACTTAGAATTTAAAACACTCTCTTGTTAAATATTAAAAATTTAGCCATCACAAACTCAGTCACTGTCCTTTTCAATGTGATTGCATTTCTGCCTTCCTTCTCCTTCCATCTGGCAACATCTAGAATTGTGGTCACCTCAGGATCAACGAGGTGGCGAGCAGGAGGGCTGGGAGTTAATAACATGGAAAAGGGAACTGTGGGAGAATAGGGAAATGCCTTTCGGGTCTGCTCTGCCATCACTGTCTGCCGACTTTCTTATAAAACTGTTGTGAGAATTAAATTAGATGGCTTTATACAAGTGACTCAACCCAGTTTCTGCCATAGTACATTTTCAGTTAAAAAAAGAAAGTTCTGTTCTGATTATAATGTGGTTACCATAAGAGAAACATGGTTTTATTCCCATTTTACAGATGGGGAAATGGAGGTAAGGAGAGGTTATTTTTCAAGGTTACAAAGATGACAAGTGAAGAGTTAGGGTTTGAATTTAAGTTCATCTGACTTTTAGGCACTGACCTATGCTACTTGCAATGTCTTGGAATAGCAGAATTGAAATGCCACCGTGAAGAGGGAGATGTAACAGTGTCCAGGGGATAGGGTCTTGTCTCAGGAGAGTTTAGGCTGAAATTCCTTCCATCTTGCAGCAACAGCATTCCTCTGTGGTGGCCACGAGACAGCAAACAACTGATTCTGGAAGTATTTAGGAGTTGAGATCGATCCATCATCATTTGTGTTCTTACAACATCCACAAAAGACACCTATTACAGGCTTTGCAGTACTTAATTGCACCTAACATTTTGTTCATCTCACTCCTTTTTCTGTCTGCAAAAACAGAGCTGGTTTCTGATTCATCCCAATCTCCAATCCCTAGCCAGGCAGGTCAGTGCATACAGAGATGCAGTTGTTTCCACCGTTGCCCTAAATAAGTGCCTGGCTCGTAGTGAACACTCAATAAACGTGAGCTACAGAGATTTTTGTAAATTATTATTGTTCATTTTCTTCTTACTGTATTATTTATACCTGGGAAAATTTAATAAGTGAATAAATACTGTATGTTTTTGTACTTGGAGTCCTTCAACTCCAGAATCACTGAGCACCGGGCAGACCAAATAACCACTCAACCTCTCTTCAAGCTCTATTTGACCAAATGATTAACTTCTGAGTCACAGGGACCTCTCCAAGTCTCTCAGCATATATATAAGTTTTTATGTCATTTATTCATCCAAAAAATATTGCCAAAGAAGTGAAAATGCCTCTTCTTCATTCATTTTTCAGAGACATAATAGCTGCTCTGCTAATCTTCCAAAAAGAAGGAATTTTGATCTTGGCACAAAGCTTCAGAAAAATGACTTTTAAAATAAAAAAAAAAAAGAGTATGTTTTATTTAGCTCAATTCTAAGTAGATAGAAAGCTGTAAGTGGTGACAACCTCCTTCCGCCTTTGGTTTCTAATGGAACGAAGGTAAGCTGTCAATATGCACCTAGAAGCTTGCAGGCTAGAAGGCAGAATTTATTATAACTGTAATAATAAAAAGCAGGTAGACCTTTATACTTCCAGAGCTCTTTCACATTTACTGTGTCACTGTAGCCTCACGGTACTTTCAGGATTTGGCCTGGTTAGTATTCCCAGCTGTAATAAAGAGGAACTTGGAAACCACCGAAGGTCATACCTCTCAGAAGGGCAGAGATGAGGCTCAACCCAAGGTCTGTCCGAGCATCTCCCCACCCAGACATGTGAAGGAGCACCCAAAGTGACCTCCAGAGAACCCTTCGCTTTGGTGTTCTACTTTTGAAGGTTTTAAGTTTTTAATATGAAGTGGGAGGGCTTAAAGTCAACTTTTTTGTTAAAATATAGATTTATTTCTAAGTTCAGCCCTAATTTGATATTCGGGACATGATTACCTCTTGATATGCTTAGCATTTGTCCTTTCCCATTTTATTATATTTGAAGTGACTACAGATGATTCCACAAGAAGTGGATTTTAAAAACTTCTTCCACCCAGCCCTCTGGCAGTGTGGTCAGTGTTGACTGTCTGCCAGCTGTGTGCCAGGGAGGGCAGCATGCATGCCATTGAGAGCAGATGGCACCATGCTCTGTCAGGAGGGACCTCCAGCAATCTAGAGAAGAAGGCTTTGCAAGACTCATCTTTTTCCTCAGACCTAGGGGCATAGCCTCAGCCAGGTGTTTGCTCCAAGAGGACTAGCTTAGGGAACACAATGGCTGTTTGGGGTGAGGTGGTTCAGGTGGTACATGCCCAGTCTGCTCAGGGCAGGATATTTAGCACCCCTGACTCTTGCCCAACAAAAGCCATTAGTCACTGTGATGAGCAAAAAACAGTCAAACTAAAACATTCCCCTCACTAAACTCTCCTCACGGATCAGCACTGGCCCTGGATGAGATTATGCAAATGCACAGGATACGGTCCTTGGCCAATGATGTTCAGGGAAAAAGGTGCATAAGATGTGGTTGATAGGTGCAAGGTGCTTCAAGGAGTCAGATTGTTTTTTACTGACACACGTGACATTCAAAATATTTCCGATGGTGAACTGACCTCCACATTCAGCCTTTTCAGTTCTCAAACAGAAATAAGAGTTTGCCAGAGGTATGTGACTTTTCTTCAATATAACGACAGTGATAAAAACTAACATTACATATTGCTTACTCCATGCAAGGCACTGGTAAGTGTTTTGCATGTATTAACTCACTTAATCCTCCCAAGAATCAACAACTCCATGAGATAATTATTATTAATATCATCCTATTTTACAGATGAGGTAACAGGCACAGAGAGGTGAGTGACTTGCCCGAAGTCACATAGGTAGTTGACCACAGAACTACAACTCCAACTTGGCTGGTGTAGCCCCAGATTGGGATGAAGATGTGGAAATGCAGTTCCCTGCCCCTAACAATTCGTGATGTGGATGTAAAATTCTGCCTCAATACTCTCCCTACAAATGTCCCCGCTGTGAAATACAAAGCAAATTGGGTTGCTCTGAGGTTGGGAGTTCTCTGCAAAGTGGTGGGTCATGTTTTGAGCATTGGGAACAGGATATGGACTCATGAGCTGGGTGGAAACTGTGGTTGATATATTATAAGAATAGCAGTTCTTGAGCTTTTTTGGTCTCATGTCCCCCTATACTCTTAAATATTATTCAGGACCTTCAAGAGATTTTCTTATGTCTATCAATATTCACTGTGTCAGAAATTCAAACTGATGAACTTTGAAATGCTTAATTTATTTAGCAATAACAACAAGAAACTCATTACAGGTTAATATAAATAGCACAGTTTGACAAATAATATATTTTCCAAAGCAAAATAAATTAGTGAGAAGAGTGACATTATTTACATTTTTGCCATTTCTTTAATGTCTAGGTTAAGAGAAAACAGCTAAATCCTCTTACCTGCTTCTGCCTTCAATCTGTTGTGATATGTTGTTTAGGTTGAAGTACATAAAGAAAATATGGCCTCGCCCAGGTATGTAGTTAGGAAAGGAGAAGAATTTTAATAATATTTTCAGACAACTGTAGATATTATTCTCTAATATTACACCATAAATCCACAAGTAATAAAGGACAGAAATTTATTTCTCACAGTTCTGGGCTGAGGAGTCCAGGATCAAGGAGCTGGAGCATTCAATGAGTGTTGGGAGCCCGTTTCCTCATAGGTGGCACCTTCTCACTGTAACCTAATGTGGCAGAAGGGACGAGGGATTTCTCTGGAGCCTCTTTTATGAGGGCACTAATCTCATTCCTGAGGGCTATGCCCTCATGGTCTGATCAGCTCCCAAAAGCCCCATCTCCTAATATCATTACATTGAAGGTTTGGTTTCAGCATGAATTTGGCAGGACATAAACGTTCAGTCCATTGCACACTGTTACGTTAAAATCCGTTGGACTACCTTAAGCTTGGAATCTTTTAACCCACAGAGGACTGTGTAACATTATGCATTGGTTGTTTGGAAAATACTGGCTCATTGTTAAGTAGATCTTTCAAAAGTTGACGTATTTCATTATACAATATCAAAAAGTCACATATCACAGTGATATTCATTAATATCACTGTACATCTCATCAGAAAAGTATTAAAATATTGGAAAATTGTTAAGCTCACACTGACAGGCACAAATTTTCCAAAACTGAAAGCTTGAATCTTGTCATTGGCAATGGATACTACCAGTTGGTTTCCTTGAAGTGACAGGCTTACTTCAAAAAATGTCTGCCATGCACTCAAGTCTGAATAAACATAGTTTGTCTGTCAATCATTCTTTCAAGTAAAAAATGTCATTCCATGAAAAAAGTTCCTAGTTAGTTCACAGTTAACTTCCATCACACAAATGCTTTTCCTAGAGACAGACCAGCATACTCTGCCGTGCCAAGGTGCTTTGTGTGTACTTTTCATTTTGTCACACAGAATATTAAAAGGAGATGAACTCAGGGTTGAGAGTGAATAAAACCGATAATATTTATAGCATCGTTGTAGTCATTCTTAAGTGAATTGACTTTTTTAAACTGTGAATATGTTGTGGGGAAGGATGCAGTTCGGTGCTGCTGAGATACCAGCACTTTTACTTGCCTTTATGTTATAAGTGCAAACATCAACACAGTGGAAAAGTCAAATAATATCTTCGTATTAATCTAATGATCATTTTGACTTTGTGGGCCCCTAGAAAGAGTCTTGGGAACTCCAGGAGTCCACGGATCACACTTTGAAAGCCACTGTCCTGGAACATCACACCCAGCGGTGAGCAGCAGGAAAGAGCGAAGGGAGTGCTGGATTCCGTCCTTGGTTTGCTTCTTACTGTCAAAGTGACCTTGGATGAAACACTTAAGTTTTCTGAGACTCAGTTTTCTCATCCAAAAAATGAAATCAACCCAATCTATTGTTCAAGGATATTCAAGGGAAGAGGCAAATATACTCTAAAAATTAAAGGCTTTTCTCTGGAAGTCTTAGGCATTAAAAGACAAGCACAACTTCTGCTGGTGTCTTAGGAGGTGTATGATTGCTGGGGAGATGGTAGTTATGAGATATGGACAGGACTGAGGGGTCGGAGCCATCATGCCCCACCCAGCGTGGCAGGGCCTTGTCTTCTGGTCTGGCCCTCAAGGGGCTCTTGGCGAAGCCCAGTTCAGCCAGTGTGGGCCACAGCCCACGTGAGAGGGCAGCTGAGGCCCCGTGGCCCGGTGCTGCTGGCCTCACTCCTGCTCAGCCCATGGCTGGCCTCATGTGCACACTCCTCTGTGTGTTGTCCACACACAATTCCCAGCACGCTAGCTCTCCCACCCAAGAAAGGATATCGGAAAGAAGATTTTGAAAGTGATATCTTTATATGGAAACCATTAGGTCTGATCTTCTACTTTTAAGTACACCATCCTCCCACTGCGGTGCTTTATTAGTGACAACAAATTCTAGTGACAGCCCTCACAAAAGATCAAGACAGCCCAATATGTCATACACTGGCGCTGAGAACTGCAGTTTTAAATATTCTTCTTCCTAGGACTTCATTCTGGGACCTTTCTTCCACAGTTTCTCTCTCAACTTGTCACAGTGTTTTCAATTTACAATTTGTTATAGTTCTAAGTGAAGAAAATTTTTAAAATTTTAAATTATTAGCCTGAATTTTACCATGTATCTTTATGTTGTGCAATGCCAGTTTTAAATCCAAATATAAAAGCATTTAACTGGTGTGCATAATCCCCAAAATTGCAGAAATTGTATTTTGTAGTTCATGTATGCATATGTATTAAATTCTTACCAGAGCAGTGTAATGCTACACAAAACCAACTCAACTGTTTTTACTTCACTTTTTTATATGCGCGCATTCGACCAACACTCTCTATTTTTGGCTTACTGATAGCAAGGGCAGCCTAAAAAGAAAAGAAACTATGTATGGGTTGTGTGATCTTTCCTTTTCCTCTCTGCCATCATTTTCAGCATCCGTGGTTGGCTAAGACAGAAAGTAACATGAGTAAGAAAAGGTACAACAGGGTCCTTGAATGTTCATGCTTCTTGGTTTGCACTGCCTTCTTTCTGCATTTGAAGCAAGTTCTGGTTCAAACAGAAAGTGTGGGAAAGTGTGGCCTCTTGAGGAGGTCAGCTTCCTGCTTAATCAGTTGAAGACATAACATGCCTGCTTACCTTGTTCTTGCTGAACTCCCACACGTTGAGTCGTGGGTCCCCTGGAGTTCTGAATGCTATACGTGAACAGGGTAGCAAGACGGAGTGGACAGACATATCGCACCCATCTCCTCTGCTCGTGACGTGATCCATTGTCCCATCAGACTTCATTTACAAAACACAAGTTCAAAGATAAAATTATTAAGAATTTTAAGATAGAGACAGCAGAGGTTTAAACCTAGCTCAGGGCACTTCTGAGAACAGGGCTCTGGGTGGCTCTCAGGTAACAGACGCATGAAGCCAGCCCTGTGTCATGGCCTTCACCCCTGCCACACTGGACTCTGTGGTCCCCTGGACTCACCATTCTCCTTCCTGCTGAAGGGTCCTAAGGCACGCTGTCCCCTGCCTGAAACACGATTCTCTCCTCGTGGCCCAGGTGTCTTCCACTTTCTCCTCCTGTGACCTCAGCCCGGCTGTCACGTCCTTAGGGAAGCCCTCCCTGCTCTGCCTGACCAGGTCAGAAGGCTGTTAGCACCACATGGCTCTCACGACATGCACACATCCCAACCACCATTCTTAGTTTGGTGTGTGATTATTTGACTGCTACTTCCCTCCCCCACACACTACAAGCAGCTTGTAGGCCAGGGCTGGGCCTGGTTTTGTTTGTCATTGCTTCACTGGTACCTGGCACATAGACCTAATAAATATTTATAAGGTGAATAAATGGATAAATAAATGAACAAAATTTTTGCAACCCGAACACAGGTGTCAGGTGAAGAGGTAGACATGAATTGTAGGTTTTGTTCAAAAGGGACTAATCCTGTCTGAGACTGAGCTGGTGAAAACTAAGTGAGCATTGGTTACCCTTGTTTACTTGTCTATTTTTTCTACTAGGCAAGAAATACTTGGGAATAAGGTATCATTATGTTTTAAGGTGCCCAAGTTGGTTTCCTTGTGTCTCCAGGCCTGGGACTTAGCTCTCACAAAATATTAGCTGTATTGAATTGATTCATACTGAATTCCTTTAGATGGAATATGTCACCCTGACATTTACTTTATCGTATCCTCCCTTTGTGTCTCCTTTTTCTTCTTCTCTTCCTCCTTTCCCTCCTTCCTCTCCTTGTCTTTTGTTAAGGATTTCTGTGTCTTGAGAACTACTTTAGTTGTGATCAGATATTTCCAACAGAAGATTACCCTCACCTATTTTAGGTTTAACTTGACTCATCAAAGAGAAATGGTCTGATTAGCCTTATAACCACGGCAGTGGTTGGGCACTCAAGAGAAAGCCCCAGAAAGAGTCTGGGCACATTTGTTGGTAATAGTCTCATATTGGCACTGATCTTGGGATCGAATCACAAAATGGGCACTTTAGAAGTTCATCCGTTCAACCCCAGCTAATTCAGGCGGAAATTAAACTTGAGGATTGGCTAAAACCTGTTCTCCTGCCCTGGAGGCTACAGGGACCAGCCTTGTCAGGATGGGCAGTACAGAGACGCTCAGTGATCTAAACAACAGCGGCTAATGGGAACCAACCTCTTTGTTAGAACCAGTCCACAACCTGTCTGTCTTGTCCATTATTCCACACCTGCACCTGAGAAGTGGCCAGGAGGGGAGGCAGTGAAAATGGAATGTTTGTAATGAAACTGAGGATCAATGAAATAAAAAAAAAAAAGCCTAAAGGTAAGATTGGTATTGATTGAACATCTTAGAAAACATTGTTAGTAAGAGATCAGGTCATGCTTCCTATATGTAAAATGGCAGGGAGGGGTTCTCTCTTGAGGGAGACTTGAATTAGAATATAGAATATTCCTGGGAGCAATCCTTCAGGTGGTTCCCTGAGAAGCCATGAGGCTGTTTGGCACTTCCCAAGGCATTTACTAAGTGCTTGCTTGTAGTTGGGGTTCAATAATAAAAATCCATTGATTGAGAAAAGAGAGATATTCTCATGGCCTTATAATTTTGTCACAGAGCAATAGTTACAATAATCGTTAGCCCAGCTGAAGAGGAGAAATGCATTCATTTGACAACACGTTCAGCTCTTTAGCAAGTTAGGTTTTCAGGCTCCACACGGACTCGGGAACTCACACAGACTCACCCCCACTGTTTCAAAAGAGAAAATTGCACAGGGGAAGTGGTGGGTGGAGAGACATAATGGAGAGGTGGTGGCCGTGGAGAGAATTTGGCTGCAGCAATGTGGGGTGTTTAAGCCAGGAGTGAAGGAAAGAGAAGAGCAGTGCTACTCCAGTGAGCAAACAAATCACCTGGGGATCCTGTTCAAATGCAGATTCTGGTTCCACAGGGTTGGGTGGGACCTGGGATTCTGCGTTTCTAACAAGCTCCCAAGTGATGCCAATGCCGCTGGTTCATGGACCACACTCTCAAGCAGTGAGGATGTGTTCATGGGACAAAAGACTGTGTAAAGCTATGGCCTTTTACTACTTTCCTCTGCGGTCAGTTGTCTTTTGACTACGAGCAAGTTCCCTAATCCCAGACTGGGCAGAGGGCAAGTGGGGAACCTGCGGGGAGAACTGGGGAACTGGAAAATCAGCCAGCTCCCTGGCACAATGACTCTCACCTTTTTCAGCAGAATATACTTGATGGGTGGCATTTCCATGCATAAAACATTTCAATTTTACCATCTGTGAAATGAACATGTGGGTCTGGACCACTGGAGGCCTCTTCTGGTTTGGCAATTCTATGTGCACAGAGGAAATTGCAGGGAGGGTCTGGGTTTGCAGATCTGGTCAATGGAAGCGCTGTCTTCAGTCTGGCAATTGTTAGGATTCCCACTCACTGTCCTCCATCCTCTGCAGGGGAAATCTGTGCGTTCAAGATCCACGGCCAGGAGCTGCCCTTTGAGGCTGTGGTGCTCAACAAGACGTCGGGGGAGGGCCGGCTCCGTGCCAAGAGCCCCATCGACTGTGAGCTGCAGAAGGAGTACACCTTCATCATCCAGGCCTACGACTGCGGCGCCGGGCCCCGGGAGACGGCCTGGAAGAAGTCACACAAGTGAGTGGCCTGATAGAGCTCCTGGGACACCCCTCCCCGCCCTGCCCAGCCCCTCCATTCACACACTGCTCTTTTGATATGTTTACCCCCTTGTCACACCGTGGTACTCCGGCCCTGCTCAACGGCTTGCCAGTTTCCCAGTCCCCGGCAGCCACCTGCACAGGGTGCTTCCTACACCTACAGTACTCTACTTCCTCTTCTTCACTTGAAGATACTCCTATTCCATCTTCAGGACTAGGTTCAGGTGTCACCTCTTCCAGGAAGCCTTCCCTAAGCTGGCCCATCTGACCTGGGTAGGACCTCTCCCTGGGCTTCTGCAGTGCTATGTGCTTCTGTCACAGCACTGTTCATTGTGGGTTGTCACTGCTTGCTCCCTTATGGCGTTTGGCTCAGAGCCTGATGCTGAATAAGGGGGTTAAATTCTTACCGAATGGAGGAGTAAATGACTGGGGGGAGGAATGAAGAGGAAACATGTTGCCTAAAGCTGGGGAATGGGGAAGGGTAAAGAATAGGAAAGAGTCTCTCTGGGCTGGATTTGTCTCAGATCACTGGGGTGAAAGCAGGGAGAAGATCTCCAGTGAGAGGGAGGACAGACAATCTGACAACTGCCCCAAGTGGCTTGTGGCCCTCATTTCATTTGGCCTCAGGACCTCAGTCTGTGCCCCCAGGAGGGGTGGGAAATTGGCGTGATTCTTTCTTTACCACCATCCCTTCCTTCCTGTGTGTGATCCCAGGGCCGTGGTCCACATCCAGGTGAAGGATGTCAATGAGTTTGCTCCCACCTTCAAAGAGCCGGCCTACAAGGCTGTCGTGACGGAGGGCAAGATCTACGACAGCATCCTGCAGGTGGAGGCTGTCGATGAGGACTGCTCCCCCCAGTACAGCCAGATTTGCAACTATGAAATCGTCACAACAGATGTGCCTTTTGCCATTGAAAGAAATGGTAAGTGTCCTAAGAGGACCCCAGTGGGGTCAGGGAAACAAATCTACCACCCCGGACTCTGAAGGCCAAATGGGGGCTCTGAATGGGATTGGCAGGTGGTGTCTTTCTTGCCATCCTTGGCCTAGGCTCCATAGTCCAGAACTCAATCCTGCACTCCAGGGAATGGCCTTACATGATTAGCAGACCTGGCAGGTTCTGCTAACAACCCCAGGAAACCTCAGAACCCACTCACTGAACACAGTCTGTAAAACTCACAATGCCACACATCTGGTTAAAAAAAACTTGTTATAGTGCAAACACCACAACCAGAGGCCCAATCAGCTCAGCCTACTTTGTGATTCTCAATACCATGACCATGTCAAATGATAAGTATTTGCCAAGTACATTGTTTAATCATTAGTGTGAGCGCATGGGTGTCTGTATGTTCTTCCCACTTTGTTTCAAATAAGATTTAAGTACCACACAAAGATGCAAAAGTTGCAAAACCTGAAATTCATATACTCTGTAGTTATTTATTGAGTGCCAGGCATGGTGCTGGACACTGGGATGGGGATAGAGTGGAACTCAAAACAGACATGGGCCTGTGCACATGCAGCTTACAATCTAGTAGGGAAAAAAAAAAAGTAAAACCAGTTGGCATCAAGGGTGAAGTTGATTCATAAAGCATACCATGAGCCAGGGTGAGGCAACGAATCAGTTCTGAGCCTCCTGGTAGCCAATGTATAGAAGGAAATAACATCAATCACCTGCTTGCAGGCCTTTAGGAGATAGCTTCTTGATATTGAGAGCAGGGAGAAACATAATCTATGATACAGTCTTCTGCATCCTGAGACTGCAGCGGAAGCCAAGGAGACAACCCCATCCCTGACCTCAAGTAGCTTATGACCTGTCTTGGAAGATACAACTAATATGCATAAGACAGAAAAAAAAATAGTGATGAGATAATTTCTTTGTAAAATGCCAAAACACGTGGAGATGACAAACACCAGGACATGACCAGATGCTGATTGTGCAGGATACACTATCAGCGCACAAGAAAGTAAAGGAGCAAATACAGGACTTTAATTAAAGTTTGGTTCAGAACTAAGAAAAGGGTAATTTTAATTAGTGAAGCTGTCAGAACTATTCCCTGACAGCTTCTCCTACAGGCCCCATGAAATGCCTACCCTGTCCCCACCACACAGACACACACACCACTCCGTAAAAATATAAAACAACTGCTTTTCATGTTTCTCCTCTGGGTTTCTAGTCCTCTAAGATCAATTGTGCAGTCTGCCCCACGAAAGCTTTGCAACTTAGAGAGTGACAAGTCCATGGTGCACAGCAAGAGTAGGCAAGCGGAGGTGTCTGTGCTCAGTGTCCAGCTCCACTTGGCCTCCTGCCCCAGTTCTCGAGAGCCACATCCCAGTGAAAGATGAGATGCAAATTCTTTCTTTGGAGGGTAAACTGCCCCAGTCATGAAGATAATTACTCACCTTGATGAGCCATTTCACTAACATATGCCAATTTATTTCCCTGGCTGTCTCATTAAAAGTGAGTAATGGGCCTTTGCCAGGCCTCTGCCTTCAACTTTGGTTTACACCGTAAGACAAAGAGGAAAGTGGTCCACTCCCAGGGAGCGGGGCCCTCAGCAGTGAGGTGTACAAAAGCAGCTCTCCAAGTAAGGAAGGCAGGACCCAGAGGGCAGACAGAGAAGTGACTCCCATTCTAATGAGCTTCCCAATTGCCCCTTATCCATCACTTCTCCCAGCGACTTTTCCGGCTCCTTGAAGAAGTTCTTTGCATGCACATAAGTGAAAGTACTGTACGTCAAGGGCCTGCTCCTTGAGGCCAAAGTTTCCCCACCTCCCCACCCCATGGCCTCAGGTTGACCTCTCCTAACCCCTCCAGCTTGCCAGGCTTTTTGCTTATGGGGATAAGAGCAGGGAGGCTGGAAGACACTATGTGGAGTCAGCCTGACCTGTCTTTACCTAGAGATTCAACCTCTTCCCACCCGAGGTCCTCAGCCTCCCTGCCTTTGGATTGCTCCCTGTGAAATCGTGACCGCAGCAGCCCCTACCTCACTGTGGGGTTGTGAAGCCTCAAGGGGAAGTGGTGTGAGGAGAATGTTTGCAGGGTACCGGGCATATAGGGAGTACTAAATTAATGGTGCCACAACTGTTAGATATTTACCTGGGTGATTGGGATATGAAGTTTATTCACTCCTCATGGATTTTCAGGCTGAAATTATAAGCAGGTACCTGTGAGTTTGAGACATTACCTTCCTTTGGGGAAGTTCGGGATCCATTTCAGAGGGCGTACAGGTCCCCATATGATGGCACTTGGCCAGTCTCTCTGAGATAGGCAGGGCCTGGATCCTTATTTCCATTGGACAAATGGAAAAACTGAGTCTAAAGCATAAAGAGCTTGCTTTATAATACTGTCACACTAGTGGCAGAGTTGGGACTGGAACCCAGGTCTCCTGAGTGTTGGCCCCAAGGTCTTTCCGTCAAGTTGCTCTTCCTCAATAATAATTGACAGGGGGTGCATGGCAGTGGTGTTTAAGTTCCTGAACACAAAGTGTGGGTGGTGTCAGCAAGATGGCAGAGTAGGAGACCCCAGCCTTTGTTCCCCCTATGAAGAACAATAATTGGACAGCTATGTACGAAGGAAAATAGTTCCAGGAGAACTCAGGAGCCCAGTTAAGTAGCAATCGCAACATGGTGGCAGAAAAAATGAGAATAACTACACACTAGGAAGAATAGTTTCATTTTGTTTGCATCATCCCATCGCCTCCCCCAGCACTGCTCACCACAGAGAAAGAACTCCCCAGCTCTCAAGTTTCACTTGCCAAGGAAAGGCAAGCGGGGACTACAATCAGCTTTCCAGCCTTTCAGAGCATTTCCCAAATGACCCATTTCAGTTTTACCCCACCTGGATTGCTGGGGGGACCAGCATAGCTGAGACATCTGGCACAAAGAGGAAGCACAGAGGTTATCAGTACCAGACATGTGGCAGATGCCACCATGGTCCCCAGCAGCATGCTCTGCACAGGACCCCAGCAGCCTTCTCCCCTGAGGACCTCAAGAGCCCTCACAGCCACCACACAGTGCCCTCCACCCCAGCTTTCACTGCCAAGGACCCCGCAGTTTCACCATTGTGGACCCCAGCAGCCTGCTCTGCAGAGAACTTCAGAAGCTTCTGCCACAGAGGAAATGAACAACCAGCACAGCCACAGGGGACCCTGCAAATTTTGCCACTGAGGATCCCACAGTTTTTCACTTTCACAGTTTCCAGGTGCCTGAGCCATCATCCCTTTCCCTATCCCCTCCCAAAGAAGCCCCAGCTGTTGCCACTGTCAGTGCCCCAACCCAGAAACCCGGTGTAGCCATAGTGTATGAGCCCCAGAATGGCCTGGGCCCCTGCTACAAACCCATCCTTCACCACCAAGTGCGCACTGATGGCTAACTCTTTAGCCATGTGCCTAGGGACAGCTGGCCCCACCCCTGTCACCAGGTCTTACAACTGAGCATGTGCCCACAGCTGGATCGTGCAGCCACATGCATGCTTGCCACCAGCCCCATCCCCTACACCTGAACCCACACAAGCAGACAGCCCTAACTCCCATCATTGGCCCCCACCACCATGCTTGCACCTACAACTGGTCCCTGCAGCTGTACATGCACACAGAGCCACCATTCCCCATCATGGGCATCCACTGGCTTATGTGCCCACAGCTGGCCCCTAGAACTCCACACATGTACAAAGCAGCCTTGGCCCCTACAGCTACGTATATGCATGCAGCCAACCCTGTTACCCCATCACCTGCCCCCACTACTGTGCTTGCACTTGCAGCTGGCCTCTGCAGCCACACATATGCTCACCACAAATTTGAGCCCCACGGGAGCACATGAACATGCAACTGGCCTAACTCCTATCCCCACCATTACATGGGTGCCTGCAGCTGGCCCCTACAACTGCAAGAAGGCACACAGTTCCAGAAGGTCACACAGTGACTGAGAGATAGTCACTGTGGCATATCTGTACAGTCCATGCAGGGTGTTAGGGTCAGTGGGGCCAGTCCCATAAGGAAGTGGTCACTAGCAGGCAGTTGTATAAGGCAGTTATCTGTACTGGCCACATAGAGAAAGTTGGAGGAGGTGTAGGACTGTAAACAGTGTCAAGGGTGACTGAGCCCTACTTCTGGTATGAGAAAGTCCAACTTATATTCAAAATGGATGCCGAGGCAACATAAAACTGTAAGCATTCACTATAGCCATAGGACAAGTCTGTAATATAAGAAGATTTAAATCATATGAAGTATATTTTCCAAACACAATGGTACGAAACTAGTAATCAACAACAAGTAGAAAAACTGAAAAATTCACAAATATGTGAAATTAAACAGCATGCACCTGGACAATCAATGGGTCAAAGAAGAAATCAAAAAGGAAATGTTAAAAAATATTTTTAGACAAATGAAAATGAAAACATAACATACCAAAACTTATCAGTTGTAGCACAGCAGTTCTAAAGTAGAATTTTATAGCAATAAATGCTTATATTAAAAAAGAAAAAATTTCAAATAATAACCTATTGTTATACCTCCAAGAACTAGAAAAAGTAGAAAAAAACTAAGCTCAAAACTAGTATAAGGAAGAAAATAATGATCAGAAAAGAAATGAAACAAAGACTAGAAAAATAATATAAAAGATCAATGACACCAAATTGTTTTTTTTACTTTT
>NW_012136080.1:16590549-16590863 GCF_000956105.1 Propithecus coquereli
CCCTGATTAGCTAAAGCAATTTTAAGCAAGAATAACAACTGAGAGGCATCACACATCCTGATTTCAAACTAAATTAAAAGCTATAGTAATCAAAACAGTTTGGTGCTGGCATAAAAACAAACATACAAACCAATGAAACAGAATAGAAAGCACAGAAATAAATCCACACATAAGGTTAGCTAATTTTCAATAAAGTCACTAAGAATACATACTGGGAAAAGGATAGACTCATCAATAAATCACACTGGGAAAACTGAATATACAGAAACAAAAGAAAAAAAGAGAGACAGAGAGAGGAAAGAAAGAAAGAAAGA
>NW_012136080.1:16593138-16611549 GCF_000956105.1 Propithecus coquereli
CCTTCCTTTATGCACTTAACATTTGATTATATGTATTTTCCCCATTCTTAAAAATTATTTATAATCACCACTTTTACTGCTGAACAGCATTTAGTTTTATGCACAAACTTTTAGACTTAGCTATCCCCTTACTATCAGACTATTTTTAGTGTAACAAATAATAGATGAGCATATTTGCACATGTATCTGCAAGTTTTATCATTTTCTCAGGATCAACTTTTAGATAAGGAATTGCATGCCTAAAAAGTATGAGCAATTTCAAAGCAACTGGCATATATTTGCAAGTAGCTCTCCAGAAGGGTTGTTCCAATGTAAATTCTACCAGGAGGAAGGTACCAGTAAGTGTGTTTATCTCACCCCCGCAACCCTCACTCCCTCAGAGTTTTCAAAAAAATTACCTTCATTAACATGTAAGGTAGGTACTGATTGTTCCTCCCGGGTCCATTTGGATCTGGAAAAATAGGTGCAAGGGACTGCATCTCACCTGAATTAACTGTGGGCTCAGGTCTCCTGAGAAGACATTAGTAGAAAAAAATCATTCAAATATTGGAGAAAAAATGCAATTGTGGCAGAGGCAAAATGAATGCTTTTTCTGAGCTTTCAAAAAATTTTAAATGTATGGCTTATCCAAATATGACCTTCTCCCACGCAAAAACTGGTCACAATATTATACTCATTTTCAACCTAATGCTTCTAATTCTGTGCTTTGAAACTCATTTTCACATGTATGAAGTTGGTGGTGGTGGAGAAAGTAAATTAGTTTCTCAGACGGTTTCATCAAGACTTATTAGAGAAGTGGAGCGGCAACAAACCAAGCCAAGGATCCAGCTTGTGGGGTTATTTTTCCACTGCAATCAATAGTGTTTGGTCTGCTTAATGTCACATGTGTTGCAGACCCTCAGCGTTCCTCTTCTAAGAGGTGTATCTTTTGAGAGCCATTTAACTTTAAAGAAAGAGAAAGTTAAAACTTTTTGTTCAAAATTCAATTTGATGTTGCAGAAATATACTTCTCATGGTTATATTAAAGTGCTTCCACCTGACAGAATTCCTCCCCTGTGATGGCTATAACTGCAAATAAGTTTGTTAACAGAATCCATGGGGAGTGTTACCGACTCAATACCGAGCCATTCCAGACCTGTGTGGGCCCCAGAGCTGAGAATGAGACAAATACTTGGGGGAAAGTGAAAAGGATTCTGAACACAAGCCACAAAGCCAGAAATACATCACGCTCGTTTTTATTCAGAAATTTTTGACTGACTTTGTTAAACTAAATTCTGCCTCAAATTGGTGGATGCAGTTGCATTTTTAGAAACAGTCCTGAGCAGATAGCAGAATACATTATTCTAATTCTTGGTCCAATGTCTTGGGCAACTTCATGTCCCCTCCTTGAATCAGTCGACATCTATCCCTTCCACTTCCCCACCTGACACATACTTGTGTGTAGCACCTGCTCATGGCCTAGCACTAAGCACCGTTTCACTAAAACTGGGTGATTGGTGGGCCAGTTTTCCTAATCTTTAAAGCATTATATGACTTTTCTAGTTTTCCAAGCTTTCTTGTCTTAGTCCACATTTTCTCAAGTCTCATGAACGATAGACTCCAATTAGAATGGAAGAAAGCTCATTCAGGTCATTTTTCTTTAGTGTTGATGAAATATACAAAAAGGCCTGAGTCAGCACTTCCCTGTTTGTTTACTTGTTTGTTTGGTTTTTAATTTCCATTTTCTTAATTTCATTTCTGATAAAAGATGATGATAACATTTCAGTTCTAATTTGCTGTCAATTCTCTTATAAAAAAAAAGTAGGAAAGAAATTATTCTCAGCAAAGGAAGACTTTAGTCTCTTGGAATCAAGAGCTTAAAAGTATTAAATGCACTTTGGATCTTTAGTAGTTCTTTGAAACCAAAATTGTATTTCAGCAAAACTAGTCAATTAAAATTTGTCCATTAGTTATCAAATATTTATTTCTGAACCATAATATTAAACTCACAGGAACAAAAATACACAAATGGCTCAGAAAAAAATTGGTCTCTCTTGGGGAAGAAAAAAATGTTTTCTTTGAAGCAAAGAATCTGTTATTCTGTGTAGCTTTCAGAAGGGATGTCGCACATTTTCTTATTGATTTTACTTCCTATTTGGTAGCAAAATAATGGGAGAAGAGGCAGTGAACATTCCTGGCAACAAACTGAGATGTTAAAAAATATGCATCAGGACATTTTCCCAACTCCCTCTTTTTCCTAGAGATTTAATGGCAGGAGAGCTCTCTGTGCCCTACATCAGGGACACAGCCACCTGGGTGCACTTTAGGAGGAAGTTTTCTGGTGACCCATTATTCATAAACACAGGCCAGTTGGATTCCAGGTGTGTACAGAATTCCCCAGCAGTACCACTGCCCAGTTAGGTGGCTCCAGCCAGTGGTTCCCAGGAATCACCATCAAAGCACAAGGAGGCCACAGGCAGAAGCCACACTGCCATTGGCCCTTGTTTGCACAAAGAGATTAGGAAATGGGTCACTTCATTCTTGTGAAGGTTGGTGGAATAGAGGAGGGATTTTGAAGAAGTACAGCATGGTTAAATTGACCTGAAATGATTTTGAATGTCCGTGTTCTTCAGGCAACATCAGGAACACAGAGAAACTGAGCTATGACAAGCAACACCAGTATGAGATCCTGGTCACCGCCTACGACTGTGGACAGAAGCCTGCTGCTCAGGACACCCTGGTGCAGGTGGATGTGAAGCCAGTTTGCAAGCCTGGCTGGCAAGGTGGGCCTGGTTTTATCAGTCTTGTTGTGTAAAGGCAGCTTGGCCTGGTCTGTAGAAAGTGCTGGACTTGTCCTCAAATCATTGCAAAATGTAACTGGAGGAATTTTTAAAGTGCCATCACTTTGCTGCAAGAAACAGAGTAGCTTGTGTATTTTCCCAACTCTTATGTGATGTATTATCCCCATTTTACAGCTAAAAATGGCAGAGGCATCTCGTCTAATGTCATGTGCACAGTTTGTCCAGAGCCCCCTTTTTCAAATCTCATGACATCTTTGAATCAATAGTAATTATCTCACAGCACTTAGGGAGAAATTGCCAGCAAGCCTATTCACTTCATCCAAGGGTGCTGAGTCTAGCTGATGGATTTTCAAGTTTTGCATCACTGCTCAACACCTGGGGAAGGTCGTCATGTTCCTTGTGTTCACATAGAGCACATGCAGGTAGAGATGGAAGAGCCAGAATCCAGCCTCTGGATTAGAGGTTTCTAAAATGTTGAATCTGAAAACGAAGAAACAATAGCTTTGGATGGAGTGGGTTTTTGTGTCAGCTTAGAGATCTTTTAGGATGCAAAGACAGCAAATGTTCAGGTCACCTTTACATGATGGGGTTTGTCCCTGAGCTTAGAGAAACTAAGGAAGGCAAGGACTGCTGCCGAGATGGGTCTTACAGAGAACTGAGTGATTTATGGAATAATAGCTCTAGTGGTGATGCCAATAGGCCTGGTGGCCAAGCAGAGACCTAGAGTTATCTCTAGGTCACCATTTCAGTTGCCGAACTACTCCCTGTCTCTACTCCATGGGTTGAAGATGTTGCAGGCTACTGTTAACTCATAGCCCGTGGTGCTTCGTGGGGTCACCCCCTTTGTGCCTTCAGCTTACTGCTTTCTTTTGGTGTGTCTTTAATCTTGTGGGTCCCTGTTATATTCTCTCTCTCTCTCTCTTACTCATATATTTTATTCTTAAATTCCCCTGGAGAGTCTGTGTTAGTCACTCACATCCCTATTGGGCAGACTGATGCCAGGCTGCCCTGTAGATCCCTGGCCAGACCTTGAATAGGTGCCTCCTTTTAGTCAGGCATTCATTCCTAATCCAACTCATCAGGCTCAGCTTGGCAGGACCTCGTGGTACAGAGTAAGGACACCTGTGCCTGAGGAGCTACCTGGGATCACTCCCTTCAGAAGGCAGCCCCCAAAGCACTCCTCCCCTGTACAACCTGGTCTCTCTTAAACTTGAACCTTGAAAGATGGGAAAATGTAATTTAATCCACCTCTGGAGAGAGCCAGAGTTGTTTGCCTTTGAACAAAGTAGGAAAGATGAAATGCTCAGTGGAGGAGCCACAGGTAAGACATATGAGAGGTGAAGAACAAAGTGGAGTCATCTTCGTGTCAGTCCATTTAGAAACAAGCGAGAGACATAGGAAGAGGGAAAAGCCAGAGTGGGAAACTAGGTTTTCCCAACTTCAGGGAGCCTGAGGTCTGGTTGGGTATAATTCACTAGACCTAAGGACCTGAGGGCAGGATTCTGTCTTGTTCACCACTGAATTTCTCAGGTTTAGCACAGTGTCGGGTCTCAGCAGTAGGTGCTCAAGAAATAAAAATTGAATGAATGAAAATCTGAGTAAAGAAGAAATCACCTTGTTTTATTTTTAACTAATAAGGATTATCCCCAATGAAGATGTGGCCTTGGAAGAGAAAAGCTGGAAAGGACATATAAGCTTTCTAAGCATGAAATATGCTCACAATGATATTTTAAGTGGAAAAAGCAAAATACAAAGCCATATCTGAAAAATACTCCCCATGTTCTTTTTGTCTTTGACAAATGAGGCACCTACAGATTTGTGATTACATTTTTATTCCTATATTTAAATGTAATTTTCCAACAGAATTTGTACTTGTTAAATGTATGCAATGAAAAACTCGGTCATGATGTTTAATTCTGCGTGTGAAGAATCTGTTGAGCACCTACCCTATAGTGCACAATGCTATTTGCAGCTCCAGACAGCGAGCTCCTGTGGGGTGAGGACAGTGCTCATTTGCTGTTATGTCTGCAGTGTCCAGCGCAGGGCCAGGCATGATGCAGGCACTCGGCAAGTGTTAAGTACATGAAGGAATCGTCAGCAAGACCTTGGTGAAAAATGTAGCATTCTGTAGAACAAAGAAAAGAGGGAAGAGGCAATTCCTTGCACTAGTTCTTCATGTCAGGCAAGGTGATTTAAACATGTGTAATACCAGAATCGACTACTTCGTGGTGGCTTTGCTGCCTCAGCTGGCCAGCCTGCTGTGGCAGAAGCTGACACAGGGCTTTGCATCGTAACTCTCCTCCCTCCAGCTTGCCCACTGTAGACAGCCCTTAAGTCCTCTTCCAGTCATTGCCCCGTTGGTGGGCTTTCAGATGACAGGCAGCCCTCCAGGCTCTGATATGTGTGGCAATGGTCACAGTGCCTTCCTGAAATTCCTGTCCTGGACCCCAGAGTTGGAGAGGGACCTTCTCTCTCCTCCTTCCAGCATACCAGTCCACTTCATTCCTCCACCTGGAAACCCTCAACTCTGACCCTCCCATCTCAGAACCTGTTCTGTCTTCTATCCCCGGTCAGGGCTGCAGCCTCTTAGCTGAGGTGCACCTTTCTCCAGGGAAGAACTGATCGCAACTGGTCCAGATGTGTGTCCTTTGTCCAGCCCCTTCTCTCAGCTCTGTGCAGCAAACTGGAGTGAACCGTGGTTTCCTGAATTCTTTGCTAACTGCAGATGGCGCGGTCTGCCCCTAACTGTGAGAGGTCATTAGATGCCCTGGGGGAAAAGCTTGGCCTTTCTTGGAACCAGTGTGGGGTGAATCCTGCCCTTTGTAGATGGGACAGGTGCACAGAGAGGGGAGGCCGTTCAAGGTGCCAGTGAACAATGTGAGGAAAGCAGTGTGACTCACAGAGAGGGCTGTGACAGGTGCACTGAGGTTTCGATGCCGGGGTGAGGAGCCACAGTGAGCCCCAGGCCCCTCAGGCCAGCTGAGAGGGGGCTGTGTGCCTTTGCCAGACATGATTCCCTGTAATTCCCCCGGAGAACAGAGGCCCCTCCCAAACTGACTGCTCACAAACAACTTGAGTCACCAAGCAAACGAAGTTTGGCAGTTTGAATTCTTGCACCTGTTCTAAGTCATTTCCCTTCCGGCAGGAGGGATGGCGGCACAGTGGATGCAATCCATCACAGTGAGGGCGCCCGCCTCCCCGCGCTCCCAATCAGCACGTCGCCCAGCCCTGCTGCAGCCAGCTTCTCCGGGGAGCTGCCTCAGAGCAAGGGACCCTGCTCACAGCTAGAGCCTCCCCCTCCTTCCCAGAGCCCGTGAGGGACCTGCTCCCAGACTCCAGTGATGCCCTAGGGCAGTGGCCCCCGTTTTCCATCACAATAATCCCTTCCACGTGCAGGACCTGAGGCTTTCCCCAGTGTGCTGCTGGCCCTGCCCAGCTGTGCACAGAAGGACATCCCAGGCTCTAGCTCTGCTGCCACCTGCCTTTCAGACCTGACCAAAGCATTGTCTGCTAGGGCTATGGTTTCTAATTTCTGTCTTCTTTCTCTGGGTGTGTCTTGTCTTCTCAGAAAGGATATGGGTTCCCTGAGGGCAGAACCACATTCCTCGAGGCCCCTGGCACTGAATTTCCCATCCACCACCTAAGCGTGGACTAAAAGCTTGCTGGCATCACTCGCCAGTGGGTGGAGTGGGGACTCTCAGTGCTCAGCTGGCAGCAAGGGCAGGCAGAGGGCTGTGCATCCAGAAAACAACCCCAGGGGCCATTGCTCTTGCAGGAGCTTTGTTTCTTGGCTGTATTCTGAGGTGGTAATTCTGAAGAGGTGGCAAGGACCAGCTCACTCTGCAGGGGTAGGTGGAACTTTGCTGAAGGAAACACTCCCATTCTCAGCTGGCCAGGGAAGAAGAGGACTCAAAGCATGACCCAGGCCTGTGTGAGTAGAAGGGAAGACTCCATCTCTTTGTTTTATCCTGAGCTTTGAGAACTCATGGTGTGATTAGAGGTACCTCTAGTTCGCAGAGATGAAAGATTATATTAGGAACCGGGAAAGAGGTTCCTTTAGCAGCGGGCTGCGTGCTAAAGACAGGCCTGTGTCCTGCCTCTCAGGCCAGCTGTCTGGGTTTGTAGTCTTCCTAGTGTTTGCATCCCTCTTACAATTGTTTGAAACCAGCCAAGCCTGGGCTTGTGTGTGCTGTGAGGACTTGGAGAAGGATCTCCGTCCCCTCATGGAGCAGAGCACTGCAGGGGACGTGGGGCCCTTGGAGGCTGTCGGGGCGATGGTGGCCGTAGTGTTGGAGCTGACCCACATGTGTCTGCTGGCTCTCTGCACAGGGGCGCTAACCTGTTCCTTAAAGGATTGTTTGTAATTCAGTTGCTAGTTTGGGTTTTTGTTGTTTGTTTAGTTTTTATTTGATTTTATGTTATGCTATTTGGAGGGACGCAGCCCTTATTTATACTTCTCTTTATTGTTGTTTTAATCCCTGGCCCATCTCTTTCTGCATTTCAACTGGAAACATTGTCTCCCACAACACTTAACATGGTAGCTTTTCCCTTTTGTTGCTGCAAGTCAAATTTTGTATTCATTACCTGTTCCTGCCAGTCCAAGTTCAGTATTTCACTGTTCCTTTATGCAAAACAATTTCCCTTTGAAGAGAGCCACTGGAGACTTTCTGGCGGCCTTTCACCATTTCTTCCCATACGTGTTGCTGACCGGACAACCTGCCATTCTGGCTCGGAGGCTCCTGGGTGAGAGCGTCTGCGCTCCAGCCCCTAGGAGCCCATCTCCGCCCCCTCGCCCCAGCCCGGCGCATGCGCCCACGCAGCAGAGGACACCTTGCTCAGTGGCAAGCCACTCGGACTCTCACCAGCCGTTAGAAGTTTTTCCCATGGGCCAACCAACTCCTGTTCCTTTTACCTTCACAGTAAAGTGTCCTATTCAAAATAAAAAGAAAGGGAGGTGCAGCCACATAATTGAACAATCTCCTGTCTGCTGGGGGGGGGGTGGGCAGGCGCTGGTTGAGTAGTTCTCCAGGTGCATCAAATTGTCTCAAGTGTTTCTACCATCCCACAAACGGGCCTTCATTAGGAAGGAAGACTGGCATCTTTCGGAGGACTTCTGCTCCAACCTGAATGTGCACATGAGTCAGCTGGGGGCCTGGGTAAAATGCAGATGGTGATTTAGTGAGTCCGGGGTAGGCCTGGATGCTGCTGGTCCATGGACTTCACTTTGAATAAGAAGGTCATGCAGAAAATACTTCCTAGCCACCTAGGGTGTGTCTAACACTTTTTTTTTTATTTAAGCATATTATGGGGGTACAGATGTTTAAGTTACGTATGTTGCCCTTGCCCCCCCCTCCCCCTCTAAGTCTGAGTTTCAAATATGTCCATCCTTCGGGTGGTGCGCATTGCACTCTTTGTGTATGCAAATACCTGTCCCCTCCTTCCTCCTCCCTCCTCACCCCTCCCCCCTGCCCAACATCCAATAGATGTTATTCTTATATGTGCACTTACGTGTTGATCAGTTAATACCAATTTGATGGTGAGTACATGTGGTGCTTGTCTTTCCATTCTTGGGATACCTCACTTAGTAGAATGCGTTCCAGCTCTATCCAGGAGTATACAAGAGGTGCTATATCACCATTGTTTCTTAAAGCTGAATAGTTTTGTGTTGAAAAGACAGCGGCAGGAGAGCTGCTGGTTGAGATTCGTTTACTCTTAATTGTTGGCATTGTGAGAGAAACTGAAGTTGACGTGCACATTACGTGGGAAATATTTTTGGAGTGAATTTGTTCCCCTTTTACTGAAGGCCCGCCGTGTGCTAAAGGCTGGGGACAAAGAGACAGATAGGACGTACCAGGCTTCTAGCACAGAAGAAGATGATGGCAGTACTGAGGGCAGAGCTGTGGTGGAGAGAACTAGGGGAGCACAAGGGAGACACTTAACCTTGCACCGGGCCAGGGCCCAGGGGAGATGCTCCTGGACCAAATCTAGAAAGACACTGGTCTTAGCATGGAGAGGAAGGGAATTCCAGACCAGGGAGCCCGTGTTGGGAAGGCGGGAAGGAGCACAATGTGGCCACGGAAAGTGGGGAAGACAGGACTGGCCAACGGGGACCAGAACAGGAGGGGAGACCTCCTCTGCGCCGTCCTGAGGGCAGCGGGGGCCCAGAGACTTCCCTGCCTCCGTGTGGTCAGGGGCATCTTAGGGAAGAAGGACTCCTCAGCCACCCAGTTAGGTGGTGTCTGGAACGCGAGACTGGGGAAAGGAGACCAGCTGAAAGGGATGGTTGTTCCTGAGTGTGCTTTTAAGTGGTGCATTTCCTGAAAAGTATCTAAAGTCATGTATTTATTTTAAAACTAATTTAAAGTACTGAACAGCAAGGAGGTTAGAGCTGCAGGCAGATCTCATGAGACCCCATAGACAAGGAGACAAAGTTGACATGCTTGAATAATATCTATCTTTCGGATACTATTTTCCTGAACCTAAATTTGCCTCTGGTTATCTCATGAACTAGAGAAACACAAGGTGAGCTTGAGACTTGGCGTCAAGCTTCAAACCCAAAGATGCTGGCCCCAGGTATGACTCCTCACACCAGAGCAGGAAGAGTCTACCTTTCCTTCAAAGGGAATTCGCGTGAAGGATAACCCATCTACCCTTCCAGTCAAGAGGGCAGCACGGGCTTTATTTGAGGTTCCTCCCCAGGGCCCAGCTGCTTCATGCTCCACCCTCTGTCTCTGTCCTGTCCCCTGACTCTCTCCTCTGCACAGCAGCCTCTCCTCTCCCTGTCTCCTGTGCTCCGCCTGCCTCTCCTTCCCTTCCTTCCTTCCACATTCTTCCTCCGGTTCCCTTTGCCCCTCCTCCCCTTTCCAAGCACATGCCCTGGACCCCACCCTGGGGAAGGCAATGGTGACTGGGGGGTGCAGGGGTCAGGTGCAGACAGTGGAGACGGAGCTGGGCTTGGAGTGAGAAGGGCTGGATTCTAGCCTCAGCTCATCACGATCCGGCCAGAGGCTTTGCTTAAGCCGTTTCTCTGGCTGAGCTTTGGCTTCCTTAACTGTAAATTAAGAATCACAATCTTCGGCCAAACTATTTTGTAGGATTGTTAAGACCAAACGAGGTTCTAGTGTAGAAGTACTTTGCAAAATTCAAATCACTATGCAAATAATGCGATGATTACATTGGGAAAATAGGCACTGTCATACAGATGAATACACACATGCACACACACATTTAATTCTATTCCACAGAATTGAGTAGAGCTGTCGGCTCAAGCGTTATGTCCTGGACTTTGTGGGACCAAAGGGAGACGTGGAGTGGGTGGGAGAAGCACATCCCAGCTCAGCTCTAGCTCACCTGCCGCCTTGGGGAAGTCACTCCAGTCTGGCTGCAGCTTCCCTAGATGTAAACTCCTTCTCATGCGGATTAAATGAGAGGCTGCGGGGTGGAGCACCTTGCATAGAACCACACTCGTGGTGAGACTCAGAGAACAGCAGCTCTTTTAGTCCCCTTCATTCCAAGTTTTAAAATCACAGTGTAGCATTTTCACCCAAATAATTGGAAGAGCCGTCATGAAGGCCTGAACTCCACCGACTGCAGCAGTGTGACCCCAGGGCAGCTGCTCGGGTATGCTCAGATCTGCCCAGCGAGCAACCGAGCTCCCCGCGGAGGACCCCGTGGGGCACCCCTCCGTGAATAACGACCTGTTTTGACATCACTGACATAGCCGATCATTAAAGTGCAATGCATGGCTCTGTACGGGATGCTGATTTACCTACTCAGTGGTGTCTTAACGTGCTTAAAGACCTGCTGGATAACAGTGCCCACACTCGAGCCTGCTTCAACCTGGCTCCCCTGGGGCTGACCTGGAGAGAAATGGGCCTTGGGAGGTTTCCTGGGTCCAATAATCTCAGCCCTGAAGGGGAAAGGGATGTGAGCAGACTCTAGTAATAATATTAATAATAATAATAATAACCACTAACTAAACACTTATAATTCGCCAAACCCTATCTAAAGGCATTGCATGCACATGCTTGTTTATTCTCCACCACACCCTGAAAGCTGTTATTTTCCCATCCTACAGGTGAGGACACTGAGGTTAGTATTTTTGCCACACAGCTAGTAATACCCAGGCAGCTCCATCTGTCTGCAGACACAGAGCTCCTGCCCAGTTTCCTATAAGGCATCTCAAAGAAAAGGAGAGCACTGCCATCTTTTGAGACCATTGGAGGAAAACTATTTTGAGGAAAATTCTGAAGTTAGAACCCTTCTTCCATGTTACAAGGAAAACGTGTAATTGAGTGCCAGGCAGCCTTGAGAGAGGACCATGGCTTGTAGGTGGTGGGGGTGGGAGGGGTGTGACTCCTGTCACTCAGGCCCACCACTGGGACCTGCCTTCATGCAGGATGACAGGGCCATCCATCACTTGGTTTTTTAGCTGACCGCTTGGGTCTCATGAAGGGGACGGGCTTGCCCAAGGACACGCAGATGCTGAGTCTGGAACCATGGCTGGATCTGGGTCTCCTGCCTAAGAGCCCCACCCTCGACCTCGTCTCTCCATGGCCCTTGGTCTGCCCCATGCCACGCAGTCAGCCGACTCCCTCTTCCACTGGCAATATTTGCAGTGGGCTAGAATGCCTCCCTGCAGGGAGTCAGAAGACGGTAGGGCTTCAGAGTGCTGGCTCTGAAGTCGTAAAGATGGCGTTAAAATCCAGTTCCACTACGCCTTGGCTCAGGGACAGTGGACAAGTCACTTAACCTCTCTGCACCCTCACATGTGGCATGTGTGAAATGAGGCTAATAACAGTACCCGTCTTGGAGGGTCGTCACAAGGCAAAATTGTGCCTGGCATGTAGGAACGACTAAATTAAGACTATCATGAGGGAAATGAAAGAAGAGGAGAACAAAGGAAGCACTGACATAGACTTGAGGGTCTGGCCAGCCTCTATTTCACTGGCTGTGTGGCCTTGGGCAGGTCTTTAGACAGCTCAGCCTCAGTTGCCTTGGTGGTGAGATGGCCTTCCTGATCCCTTCCTCGGCTGGATGCAGTGTGGGTTGATAACACGCACAAGGCCCAGAAAGAGCCTGTCAAACAGTGGCTCCCTTGCTGCTCTCTGCATTACTAGTGGGAGGGCAGCCCCAGCCGGCCTGGCACCTGTGCTGTCATCCACATACCAACCAGACTTGGCTTCTCATGATGAGTGTGACCACAGCAAGCACCCTCCTCTCCTTGCCACAATTGTCTTCATTGAAAATGAGTAGAATAGCGCTCCCTTCTCCCTGTATTCGTCTCACATAGCTCCAAGCAGAGAGGGGACAGGATGGAGATGTGACTTGGCCATGGTCTGCCCAGAGGCCCTGGATTCACATTGCTGAGCGTAGTGTGACCCATAAAGTGCCAGCTCAGGGGCTTGGAGCATTGACCTGACCCTAGCCGCCAGAGGAACAGCTGTGCTCCTGGCCCAGCTGAAAAGCTCTCAAAGCTTCCATTCAACTCAGAAGACTTCCTGCCTACTCTGTGCCAGGCCAGGTGAGCCCCTGGGGAGCATGAGCTGGAGCACAGGTGGGCGAAGGCAGGGAGTGAGCAGGTGACTCCAACATAGGGCAGTCAGGGCACTGCGCAGGGAAGCCCAGGGGCCGTGAGAGCAGAGGGCAGGGGCACCTGGCTGTGCTCACCTGGCCAGGGAAGGCTGCCAGCCTTAGAAAGGCTTCCCCAAGGAGGTGGCACCCAGGCAGAGATCTGAGGGATGGATACAATTAGCTGGAGCCGGAGCCGTGGGGAGTGGGGAAGGGGACAGCGGTGGGGAGGGTAAGGGAGGGGTGTCCCCAAGAAAGCTTTCTGCTTAATTACTGCATCTTCTCAACATCTCTGGCTCTGTGACTGACAGGACATGGGCACTGGGTTGCAGAGGAAGGTTTTGGAAGAAGTTGAATGATGAGGTAGATGGACTAGTATTTGTTTCCTTGTTAGTTTTCATGAGAAATGTGGGGAGATTTCCAGCGTGGACTGTGGATTAAGTAGACAGAACTTTCTAGAGAGATTCTGTGAGGAAATGGACATCATAACCAGAGCTCAGATGGTCCAAAGGCACAAAGCAGGCCTCGGGAGGAGGTTCCCTTCTCCCCACCTTTCCGTGGAGCCCAGCCCGCCCCAGCCCCTGTGGCCTGGGTGCCTTCAGAGCACCACGGTGCAGTGTCCCCTGGCAAGGCAAGACCACATGAGCAGAGCACGGGCAGTGGCACGGCAGGAGTGAAAACTCAGGGAGGCCTGTGGGGCCAGTGTGAGGAGCCTGTCTGGGGCCTCTAAGAACTCATACATTCTGAGGAGGACTCACGTTTAACAACCTGGACATTGGTATTTAGAGTAAAATGTGACCTCACTTTCAGCCAGTTTAAGACGAGTGAGTTGTTTGCTTAGTCTGTTTTATTAATAGCAGCCAGGACTTTGCTGAAAGACAGAGCCAGCATGGCTTTGCTGCCCTCTGCATCCCCCAGTGGCAGTCTGTCTCTGGCCTGAGACTCTGCATCCCTGGCCACAGCAGCCAGCCTCACACAGGCAGGCCAGGAGCAGGGGCCCCGTCTGCCTGCTAGGAGGTTTGGTTAATGACAGCCTCACACGTGCTCAATCTCCCACCTTTGGTGAGCTTCGCGGGAAACCCAGCCCTTCTCCCAGACTCCAGACCCAGAAGCGAATACTGACATCACCAAAGGCCAGACAAAGCCCTTCTAGTCTGGTTTGTGGGTGGGTCTCACACACGCCATCAGGGCCCTTTGTGACAAAGAGAAAAGGCAGGCTGTCTCCCCAGGTGAGTGCCACCAGGCAAAGGGGAATGATTTTATTTTAGGCAAGATTTATGAGCTCTGTATTCGATTAGAGAACTTGAGGTAATAAGTGGCAATTGGCTCACTATGACATTTTTGATGTAATTTTTTTAAATTATAAAGTGTTTTATGCTCATTTGAAAATGATCAAGAAATAGTAATCTCAATAAAAATTCCCCATAATCCAGTTAATGAAGTATTGTCAATATTATGGTGTAGTTTTCTCACTTCATGCAGAGTCATTTAAACTTTCTGTTCTTTTTCCACTTAACTTTATGTCATATTTGTTTTCCCACATCATAAAACCCTTTCAGCAACTTCATATAGAGGTGTATTCAAATGTGCTTGACCATGTCCCTGTAGTTAGGGCTGTGTGAATGCCAGGCATTAGCATGGTTCCATTTTTCTTTTTAATGCATTGGTGAATCTCTTCATGCAAAAGGCTATGTCTGAATTTTAGCTTACTTAGGAGTATATTTAGTGGGCCAAAGTCTGCAGGCATTCTGAGGGCCAAGATGAATTTCGCCAAGCACCTCTCTAATCATGTGTGACGGCTCATGCCGCCCCGCCCTGTGAGGTTACTGCCTCACACACCTTGACTCAAGGATCTCAATGTATGCAACAGATTCAGGGCGTTTGGGCTGTGTGACCTGAAGAGGTGAGAATTTGGTTCCAACTCTAGAATGCTGTTCAGTGAAATGGGAAGTCCCGCACTCTGATACTATCTAGAGTGAGGGTCATTTCATTTTTTAAAAAAATAAGCTTTGAAGCTGTGTATAACTGATAGATTAAAGACATGGCAACTAGGGTATGACAAAATATACATCAACCATCTTTTCAAAAATACTGAAAAATGTGTACATGAAAACCTATACTATTCAATTGTGAATGTTTTTCAGAGCCATAAAAGTAAAAATTCTTAAAGAACAGCTGCTCCATCTTATACCAATAATACATTTGTCACGAGATAAGAAAATTGCCCAGAAAATGCTCACGTTTATTGGACATAAGAGAGAAGAGTTTCTATACATCCAAGAGAAAGTACCCCTGGTTGGTTGAATTAATGATCCCCCCCTTGGGGAAATTATCTTGCAGAAGGGCTGCTCTACATTGCCTGGCTTCTGCATCTTTCCAGCGTCAGTTCTGCAGGGCAGGCTTCTGTTTGGTTGCTGAGGAGCACGTGAGCTGAGGATCTTCAGGGCCGATGGGATTGGGAGAAAGCAGCAGCCAAGCTCTGGGTGGCGGCCAGGTTTCTGAACAGCATACGGCTCACCTCAGCTTTGCCTGCTGACCTAATTGCCCACCAGTGAGTGGAAGTCTAGGGTGAAAGGAAGGGGAGCGGGAGTTGTCACAGGCTTTAATGAGGTGGTGCTTCACTCTAGCAAGATCAGAGACTTGCTGGGGAACCGAGGGGCTCACCCTGGCATGAGCAAACCATACAGAATAGAATAGTTCCCCTCCCAGCATGTGGGAGCCTGGAGGATTGGAGTGCAGAGTCTCAGGTGCCTGAGCTAGGCGTGGGGCAAAACAGACTTTCCCAAGGGCTGTACGTGGATCTGAGGGGCCTGGAGAAGCAGCGTATAGAGTAAACCCCAAATCTTCAATTCAGAAGGGCTGGAGCAAGCAGGGAATGCAAAGAGAAAAAGCCCTGCCAGAGCAAGAGGGCCAGCTAATTCCCTGAGCCCCAGGACCTGGGCACAGGCACCTTTCATAAAGCACCCTTGTCATTCATTCCTCAAACATTTAGAGAGAATCTACTATGCTCCAGAAATTGCAGCAGGCACTAGAGAGTTAAAAACTAATAAAATAAAAACAGTCCCTGCTCTTGGGGAACTTATGATGGGGAGTAGGGGTCAGCAGTTGTAGACAAGCAATCACAGAAATAAGTGAACACTCAGAAACCAGCATGGTACCATGAAAGACAGACTATGCATGAAAGGGCAGGAAATGGTAATGGCCCAGTCTGCCTCAGAGTCAGCATTCGATTGTATTTATATGATCAACTGAAAATTTGCAGTGTATATGAGGCACAGAGCACAGCCAGGTGGAAGTGAAGCCCAGGAGAGGGTCCCAAAGGAAACTGCTTATGTGCCTCAGCCCTTTGAGCCGTGGAGTTTTACGGTGGTCGAGGAGGAAGAGAGACGGCCCCACAGCCCCAGCATCTTTCTCTGTACCTTGATCCCTGAAGGGGACTTTTCCTCCAGCTCAAGGAAGTGCAGCCCCAGGATGAACTAGGGAGGACAGAGCCCATCCTATGAATGAGAAACAGACACAGTTTGCCGTATGCTAGATAAACACAAATACTTTGTGTAGTCATCTTAGACGCTACTGATATGAACTTCCCAGACTGCCTCATTAAAGAGAATTTTTGACCAGTCTGACTCAGATCCAATTTCTTTATGATCAAGTATGGACTCCTGACCTGACTGCTTAACCCTATCCAAATCCACTGACCCCCAGCTCTATGTCCATGCCAATGTCAACCCATTCCAGCAGTTCTAGAAGTGCTTCCTTCCTTGGTTCAGGATCCTTATTCTTGATCTTGACCTCAGCATGTGCTCTAAGCTTCCTGAAGGAAACTTCTTTATCAGTGATGTCTTCAGAAGTTTTCTTTCTCCAACATGCTTGCAAGATTCTCAAGACCAGTTTCCC
This sequence comes from Propithecus coquereli, assembly GCF_000956105.1. NCBI lineage: Eukaryota > Metazoa > Chordata > Mammalia > Primates > Indriidae > Propithecus > Propithecus coquereli. The sequence continues at coordinate 16,609,386 of NW_012136080.1, forward strand.
TGGACTACCCAGATTATTCATCAGTCTCCACTAGGTTATGCTGTGTAACAAACAGTCCCCCAAATCTCAGCAACTTACAATGAAGATTTATTTATCACCCACTGTTACTTGTGCTCTGTGGGTTGGTTGCAGGCCTGTTGCTCTGAGACAGTGCTCTGGGCTACAGAGGGACTGTGCATCCACTCCATCTTCTCATTCTAGAACGCAGGCTGGATAAGTGGCCCCTCTCTGGTAAATACAGCTCTTATGGCAGAGGCAGAAGCTTACAAGAATGAATATAAATATGTATTGCCTCTTAAAGCTTTTACTCAGAGCTGGCCACTCTCATTTCTGCCCACATGCCATTGGTCAAAGCATGTCACATGCCAAACCCCAAATTACTGAGAACAATAACCCAGTCTCTGTAGACTACTCTCATAGTCACGAGTGTTCTCTCCCTTGTTCTTGTAAAAATACACCTGTGCCTTCCCCAAGACCCTCAAAAGTCTCCTCAGATCATGGCATCAGGCTCTAAGTCCAAAGTCTCATGATGTATATAAGGTCCAGATGAGGCTTCTTTTGATCTGGAGACTTATGAACTGAAAAAGTAAAATAAAATAAAGCAAGGTATCTACCATACATATATGCAACATACAATGGAGAATCAGGAACAGGGTAACAGAACACACTCCCATTCAGGTTCAGGAAGGGGGAGAATAGGAGGACACAGCAGTCACTGTTGCACAGCAATGCTGCAATTACGTGGACAATAGCGCAAGGTCCCGACCCTGGGGGAAGGCAGAGTCTTGACTGGGCCCTGATTCTGCACTCTGGATGTAGCTCCTCTGTCCATTGCTCTCCACTGCTTCTGGCTCCTTCCATTTCCATTATCCATCTTGACCAAATCTAAAGAGAGCATTGGAGAATATGCCCTCTTTGTCAGCTGAACAACTTCCTCAACCTGCATCCTACCAAGGAAAGATGGGGGCCCGAGGGTCATTTTACACATTAGTCATAGCCTTTTAAGACCTTCCCATCTGAACTGTCTATTGTCATTCTACTGGTCAAAGCCAGTCACATGGCCAAACCCCAAATCAATGGGGCAGGGATGTATACTCCTACTGGGAGGAATCGCAACGAGGAGCAATAGTCCAGAGAACCAATGGCTCAATGAAATGGCTCTCTCTCCATCGGGAGCTCTGGGTCCTGCATCTGTAATCCTTCTGGGACTCTGCCCTGCACCATGTAAAAAAAAAAGAAAAAAGAAAAAGAAAGCCTGTTCTAAACTCATTTGGTGTGAAGTCCCACTCTACTAGGTTGGTTTCCAGGCTGCAAACAAATTTCCCTTTGGGCATCCTGGATAGCAAAGCATGGGCCCTTTCTCAGCCTCCTCCCTTAACTGTTGAGACTCATGAATATGGTGAGAGAAGTGATGGAAGTTCCCATTGCCCAGTATTGTCTGGGCTGGTGGTTTCCAAGTCTGCCTGTGCATCCAGATCACTTTGGGGGCTGATTCAAATGACAGATTAAAGGACTTTCCCCTCGAAACTTTCCAGTGGCGTCTCCTGAGGTGGAGCCCAAAAACAGTCTTTAGAAGTTTTTCAGGTGATTCTCCTGAGGCCAGCTAGGACTCATACCTGTCTGTAGACAGGAATTTGAGAAAGTACAGTGTGAGCCCACACAGATGTAGGTTGTAAGGTCTGTGAATCAGGGAGGAGAGAGCACAGTCTGGGCTGGAACAATCTCGGGCAACTTCCTGGAAGAGGAATGGGAATTGTTGTGCCCATGCAGTGGTGACCTGTGTAGACCAGAGAGACAAAGTAAGATAGGAGGTCATCATAGTGATTGGTCCAGGTGAGAAGTGATATGGCCATAGACTAGAGTGGGGGAGATGTTCACCTTGAGAGCCATCTAAAATTCAGAAGCAGGAGGCCCTAATGGCCCTTTGGGTATATTAGAGCAAAGTGTTGCAACGCTCTGAAGTTTTGCCTCCTAGATTTGAAGGCTTTGGAAGTAGGTTTTAGGAAATAGTTTTGTTAGGGTATTATCTAGAGCAGTTCTTCTCAAATTACCTGTGATGAAGGACCAACGTTTTCTCACAATCAGTCAAGGACCAATACTTTGTAAAACTAAAGTAGAAATGAATTTCTAGAAAAATGAAATGAAAGCAAAGATATATAAAATA
>NW_012136080.1:16611599-16617887 GCF_000956105.1 Propithecus coquereli
TCAGGGCGTTTGGGCTGTGTGACCTGAAGAGGTGAGAATTTGGTTCCAACTCTAGAATGCTGTTCAGTGAAATGGGAAGTCCCGCACTCTGATACTATCTAGAGTGAGGGTCATTTCATTTTTTAAAAAAAATAAGCTTTGAAGCTGTGTATAACTGATAGATTAAAGACAGGCAACTAGGGTATGACAAAATATACATCAACCATCTTTTCAAAAATACTGAAAAATGTGTACATGAAAACCTATACTATTCAATTGTGAATGTTTTTCAGAGCCATAAAAGTAAAAATTCTTAAAGAACAGCTGCTCCATCTTATACCAATAATACATTTGTCACGAGATAAGAAAATTGCCCAGAAAATGCTCACGTTTATTGGACATAAGAGAGAAGAGTTCCTATACATCCAAGAGAAAGTACCCCTGGTTGGTTGAATTAATGATCCCCCCCTTGGGGAAATTATCTTGCAGAAGGGCTGCTCTACATTGCCTGGCTTCTGCATCTTTCCAGCGTCAGTTCTGCAGGGCAGGCTTCTGTTTGGTTGCTGAGGAGCACGTGAGCTGAGGATCTTCAGGGCCGATGGGATTGGGAGAAAGCAGCAGCCAAGCTCTGGGTGGCGGCCAGGTTTCTGAACAGCATACGGCTCACCTCAGCTTTGCCTGCTGACCTAATTGCCCACCAGTGAGTGGAAGTCTAGGGTGAAAGGAAGGGGAGCGGGAGTTGTCACAGGCTTTAATGAGGTGGTGCTTCACTCTAGCAAGATCAGAGACTTGCTGGGGAACCGAGGGGCTCACCCTGGCATGAGCAAACCATACAGAATAGAATGGTTCCCCTCCCAGCATGTGGGAGCCTGGAGGATTGGAGTGCAGAGTCTCAGGTGCCTGAGCTAGGCGTGGGGCAAAACAGACTTTCCCAAGGGCTGTACGTGGATCTGAGGGGCCTGGAGAAGCAGCGTATAGAGTAAACCCCAAATCTTCAATTCAGAAGGGCTGGAGCAAGCAGGGAATGCAAAGAGAAAAAGCCCTGCCAGAGCAAGAGGGCCAGCTAATTCCCTGAGCCCCAGGACCTGGGCACAGACACCTTTCATAAAGCACCCTTGTCATTCATTCCTCAAACATTTAGAGAGAATCTACTATGCTCCAGAAATTGCAGCAGGCACTAGAGAGTTAAAAACTAATAAAATAAAAACAGTCCCTGCTCTTGGGGAACTTATGATGGGGAGTAGGGGTCAGCAGTTGCAGACAAGCAATCACAGAAATAAGTGAACACTCAGAAACCAGCATGGTACCATGAAAGACAGACTATGCATGAAAGGGCAGGAAATGGTAATGGCCCAGTCTGCCTCAGAGTCAGCATTCGATTGTATTTATATGATCAACTGAAAATTTGCAGTGTGTATGAGGCACAGAGCACAGCCAGGTGGAAGTGAAGCCCAGGAGAGGGTCCCAAAGGAAACTGCTTATGTGCCTCAGCCCTTTGAGCCGTGGAGTTTTACGGTGGTCGAGGAGGAAGAGAGACTGCCCCACAGCCCCAGCATCTTTCTCTGTACCTTGATCCCTGAAGGGGACTTTTCCTCCAGCTCAAGGAAGTGCAGCCCCAGGATGAACTAGGGAGGACAGAGCCCATCCTATGAATGAGAAACAGACACAGTTTGCCGTATGCTAGATAAACACAAATACTTTGTGTAGTCATCTTAGACGCTACTGATATGAACTTCCCAGACTGCCTCATTAAAGAGAATTTTTGACCAGCCTGACTCAGATCCAATTTCTTTATGATCAAGTATGGACTCCTGACCTGACTGCTTAACCCTATCCAAATCCACTGACCCCCAGCTCTATGTCCATGCCAATGTCAACCCATTCCAGCAGTTCTAGAAGTGCTTCCTTCCTTGGTTCAGGATCCTTATTCTTGATCTTGACCTCAGCATGTGCTCTAAGCTTCCTGAAGGAAACTTCTTTATCAGTGATGTCTTCAGAAGTTTTCTTTCTCCAACATGCTTGCAAGATTCTCAAGACCAGTTTCCCTGGACTACCCAGATTATTCATCAGTTTCCACTAGGTTATGCTGTGTAACAAACAGTCCCCCAAATCTCAGCAACTTACAATGAAGATTTATTTATCACCCACTGTTACTTGTGCTCTGTGGGTTGGTTGCAGGCCTGTTGCTCTGAGACAGTGCTCTGGGCTACAGAGGGACTGTGCATCCACTCCATCTTCTCATTCTAGAACGCAGGCTGGATAAGTGGCCCCTCTCTGGTAAATACAGCTCTTATGGCAGAGGCAGAAGCTTACAAGAATGAATATAAATATGTATTGCCTCTTAAAGCTTTTACTCAGAGCTGGCCACTCTCATTTCTGCCCACATGCCATTGGTCAAAGCATGTCACATGCCAAACCCCAAATTACTGAGAACAATAACCCAGTCTCTGTAGACTACTCTCATAGTCACGAGTGTTCTCTCCCTTGTTCTTGTAAAAATACACCTGTGCCTTCCCCAAGACCCTCAAAAGTCTCCTCAGATCATGGCATCAGGCTCTAAGTCCAAAGTCTCATGATGTATATAAGGTCCAGATGAGGCTTCTTTTGATCTGGAGACTTATGAACCGAAAAAGTAAAATAAAATAAAGCAAGGTATCTACCATACATATATGCAACATACAATGGAGAATCAGGAACAGGGTAACAGAACACACTCCCATTCAGGTTCAGGAAGGGGGAGAATAGGAGGACACAGCAGTCACTGTTGCACAGCAATGCTGCAATTACGTGGACAATAGCGCAAGGTCCCGACCCTGGGGGAAGGCAGAGTCTTGACTGGGCCCTGATTCTGCACTCTGGATGTAGCTCCTCTGTCCATTGCTCTCCACTGCTTCTGGCTCCTTCCATTTCCATTATCCATCTTGACCAAATCTAAAGAGAGCATTGGAGAATATGCCCTCTTTGTCAGCTGAACAACTTCCTCAACCTGCATCCTACCAAGGAAAGATGTGGGCCCGAGGGTCATTTTACACATTAGTCATAGCCTTTTAAGACCTTCCCATCTGAACTGTCTATTGTCATTCTACTGGTCAAAGCCAGTTACATGGCCAAACCCCAAATCAATGGGGCAGGGATGTATACTCCTACTGGGAGGAATCGCAATGAGGAGCAATAGTCCAGAGAACCAATGGCTCAATGAAATGGCTCTCTCTCCATCGGGAGCTCTGGGTCCTGCATCTGTAATCCTTCTGGGACTCTGCCCTGCACCATGTAAAAAAAAAAGAAAAAAGAAAAAGAAAGCCTGTTCTAAACTCATTTGGTGTGAAGTCCCACTCTACTAGGTTGGTTTCCAGGCTGCAAACAAATTTCCCTTTGGGCATCCTGGATAGCAAAGCATGGGCCCTTTCTCAGCCTCCTCCCTTAACTGTTGAGACTCATGAATATGGTGAGAGAAGTGATGGAAGTTCCCATTGCCCAGTATTGTCTGGGCTGGTGGTTTCCAAGTCTGCCTGTGCATCCAGATCACTTTGGGGGCTGATTCAAATGACAGATTAAAGGACTTTCCCCTCGAAACTTTCCAGTGGCGTCTCCTGAGGTGGAGCCCAAAAACAGTCTTTAGAAGTTTTTCAGGTGATTCTCCTGAGGCCAGCTAGGACTCATACCTGTCTGTAGACAGGAATTTGAGAAAGTACAGTGTGAGCCCACACAGATGTAGGTTGTAAGGTCTGTGAATCAGGGAGGAGAGAGCACAGTCTGGGCTGGAACAATCTCGGGCAACTTCCTGGAAGAGGAATGGGAATTGTTGTGGCCATGCAGTGGTGACCTGTGTAGACCAGAGAGACAAAGTAAGATAGGAGGTCATCATAGTGATTGGTCCAGGTGAGAAGTGATAATGGCCATAAGACTAGAGTGGGGGAGATGTTCACCTTGAGAGCCATCTAAAATTCAGAAGCAGGAGGCCCTAATGGCCCTTTGGGTATATTAGAGCAAAGTGTTGCAACGCTCTGAAGTTTTGCCTCCTAGATTTGAAGGCTTTGGAAGTAGGTTTTAGGAAATAGTTTTGTTAGGGTATTATCTAGAGCAGTTCTTCTCAAATTACCTGTGATGAAGGACCAGCGTTTTCTCACAATCAGTCAAGGACCAATACTTTGTAAAACTAAAGTAGAAATGAATTTCTAGAAAAATGAAATGAAAGCAAAGATATATAAAATATAAGCACAATGTTTTTATTATTATTACACTCAATAGATATAAAATTACTCTGTCAGATTGCTCTAAAAGTTTCTAAATGCTTACTCTTGATTTCTATACTTGCCTCACCACACGCCTGTGACAAGCGATTGAGGGGCTGGACCCAGTCTGTAGACCACAGTGAGCAGCCTTGCTCTGCAACACGCCCTTGCCCTGACCCTCCACAAAATCTGAAATGCTTTAGGCTTGGGTTGCCCCTCCCATGTAGCCTACTCAGCCAGCCGTCTTTACGTGTTTTCTCACCTCCCGGCACCAGTTCTCCTGGTTGGCAGTGAGCGGCCAGGAGAAGGGCCTGACGTTAGAGTCAGCTTCAGCAAGGAACTGCCTGCAGTTTCCCAGGTGCTCCTGGAAGAAGGCCCCAAAGTGTCTGCTCATGTGCACAACTCTGAGGTCTGCCAGGGAAGATGTGAGGCTTTCCTTAGGTTGGGGAGTCGGTCACCACAGTGTTGATTTGGGGCAAAATTAAACCCCTTCTGTCACGAGGAAACTGGAAAGAACTTCATGAGCAAGACAAAATTTGAGGACAAATTTCTGGTTGTTTCATTTGAAATTTATTGAGAATGTCTAGGGGGACTAAAAAGATTGAAAATGTGTGGTGGTTTCCAAGATTGGAGCCATTTGTGCAGTTTCAACACACATATTTGCCCATAGACATTCCAATTTAGGTGGGGGTAGGGATGTACACACATACGCATATACAGCAGCACACACAGCAACATACATATTAATACACACACACATACACACACACACACAGCAGCCATATCTTGAATCTTTCGCATTTTAATGCCTGGCTATCTATCCTTCGGCACTGGCTGTGGCTAAGGGGATGATTGACGGGCAAGGTGTACCATCCCATGTGCACAGCAACAAGACTCCCAGGGTTTCAGATGATTGCCTTCCTTACCTTTGGCAGCCAGAATTGGGGGGTGGGGGTAGAGAGAGAGTTTATGTATGTATGTGTGTATGTGTGTTCTAATTTTTATACATCTGATGACTCCCTCATTTCATAGATACTTGTTGAGCACTCACTGTGTGCCAAGCACTGCACACTGATGTACAAGTCATGCTCCGGAGCATGGACATAAATGAATAAGTGAATAATTCTCAAGGAGGGTGGGGGCTGTGGTGGAGCTGGGGGAAGGACTCCTGATCAAGGTGAGCCCAGTAAGCTCTCCTTTACAAAGTCTCTTCCTTCAGATCTGAAGAAGGAGAAGCTACCACAGGAAGGGCAGGGACTGAGTACTGGGCAGAGGCTCCGCAAACGGCAAGAACAAGGCCTTCAGGCTTAACCAAGGATATGGACATGGAGATATTTATCCTTTCCCTCCTTTTCTTTTGTAGTTAATTATCTCTTTTTAGTAGGAATTAAAAGGTAATAAAATGCTTTTGTGAAAATAAAATACAGTAAATGGAAAAGGGTCAGTAATAAAGGAAGAGAGAGGATTCCTTATATTTGTAATTGAGTTCAGAGAGTTTGTATTTTGTTTCTTTTTAAATGGTGCCTCTGTGTAATTGTTTTTAATTGGAGAAGACAAAACCACATAATTTAATGCTCAAAAATGTATGTGCCTATTATGTGTCAGATACAGGGCTAAGTGGTTTGCATTTATTATCTCATACAACTCTGAAATGGGTAATAATATCATGAATGTTCGCGTGAGTAAACAGATGGAAAAGAAAATGACTTGCCTGCAGTATGCAATACCAAGTTTCAGAACTGGGACTCCCAGCCAGGTCTGACTCCAAAGCCCTAGTTCCTAACAGTTATGCGCTGTGGCCTCCCTTTGGGATAGTTAATTAATATCCCCGTTCTATAGATGGAGAAATTGAGACTCAGAAAATTTAAAGAACATGCCCAGGGTTACTCAGTTGGCAAGGCAGAACCAGCTGCATGACTTGTTGGTCCCAATGCAAAATGGAAATGAAGGGCCCCTTGTTTTAAAATTATTAGAAATTTCAAGACAGCCACAGCAGAGCGTGAAACCAAGTGTGAGGCCGGAAACGGTGGCTCACGCCTGTAATCCTAGCACTCTGGGAGGCCGAGGCAGGAGGATC
>NW_012136080.1:16618902-16660895 GCF_000956105.1 Propithecus coquereli
AAAAAAAAAAAAAAAAATTGTGATCTAGTATCTTTTGTAACAACCTGGATGGAACTGGAGACCATCCTTAGTGAAGTATCGCAAGAATGGAAAAACAAACATCACGTGTACTCAATACTAAATTGGAACTAATTGATCAACACTTATGAAAGTAAAACTCAAGGGAAATCAAGAAGGTGGGAGGGGGAGGAGGGGATGGGTAAAATCACACCTAATGGGTACAATGCACACTAACTGGGTGAAGGGCATACTTATAACTTTGACTCAAACTCTATAAAAGCAAATTATGTAATCAAAATGCATGTACCTAGTAAAAGTCTGAAAAAAGAAAACCACTAAATTAAAAATAGACAAATTTCATCCAGCCATGTGTTGTGTTGTACATGGTTAAATAAAAAGCATGTTAATAATTGAAAATTTGTAACTGTTAAATAAAATTATGTACAATGTCAGACATTCCACATGTCAGAAAAAAAATAGCCCACATTTCTTGACTACTTATTGCATGTCAGACACTCTGCTAAGCATTTTACACATATCATCTTACTTAATCTTTGCAATATCTCCATGAGATGTAGTTGTGACTTTTCCCCACTTTGCAGATAAAAAAACTGAGGCACACAGAGGTTAAGTGACTCGCCCAAGGTGCAGTAGCTGGTAAGCAGAGGAGGCAGTGTCAGTACCCCTGCCTCTAACTCCTCATGCCTAACCTTGTACTCTACTGTCTAAGTGTCACGTGTCCTTGTTACCAAAAGCTTGGCACTTGATCATGAGGCCGAATCAGAAGAAAGAGGATGAGTGGTTTGCGGAGGAGGAAAGAGAATTTTTATTACTTTGCCAGCAAAGGGGAAAAATGGTAGACCTTCTTATCTCAAAATGCAAATTTCCTGAACATAAGCAGAAATATTAATACAGAGCTTTTAAAGGGAGGGCCCCTCAGTTCTAGGCTATTGTGGTTAACTATTCTAATTGTCCCATCTCTGCCAAAGACAAAGCTTGTGAACTCCACCAACCACCCACCCGGGGGGCTGGTGCCCCTAGAATAAGAATAAAAGGCCTTCTCCCTCCTCTTCCCAACCCCTGGCCTAAGGCAGGGATATAGGTTTCATTTCTCAAACAGAGTGGGGGAAATGTCAAAGAAATAGAAAATATTTTTGCTGGTTTTTCTCAGGCCATTCCCTGTTATGGCCTTATCCAAAGTCAGGCTTGGATACTGAGGAACTCATCCCTAGGGAGAGAGAAAGCCAATGTCAGAAGTCAGCGTTGTCACACCTTTTCACAGAGGCCTTGGAGGAGTCTTTGTTACCCACACTCTAAAGAACACACTCCCTGGCGCTGCACTCAAGGACCGTGTAATCTGGCCCCAGAGCTCCTTTCTGGCCTCACCTGACACCAGGCCCCGTGAGGCTCTCCCCCAGACTCACATATGTCTGTACTTTCTGAGTCCTGCCAGCTGCTGGGGTGTACCCTGGGGAAGGGGTGGGCAGGGGCTATTAGCATCATTTGCCATCTGAATGGCACCATTCGAGCTTGGAGCTGTGCACACACCTGGCCCAGGTGAATATATCCTGGCATTCTCTACTGCCCTCTGGCATCCCCTTCACTCCAAAGTGCTGTATCAACCGGTCTTTTATTCTCTGTATTCTGATGCTTTTCATCCGGGGCCTAGATGATCCGAGAGCGACTGCCCCTCTCAGGGTCAGCCCATTCTCAGAGGCGGTAAACAACTCTTCACATGCAAACCAACCAATCCAGAGCCCATACCCCCAAACCAAATCCTTTATGGGGCTCTCACACTCTGGGCTCCCATCCACCACCTAATCACCCTGGAGTCAGGTGTCTGACAACTGGGGACAGCCCCCTTGTCCCAGAGCCTGCTGAAATGATTCAAACTAGCCGGCCCCAAACCCGCTTGCCCTGCCTCACCTGCTTCTTCCCAGGGAAGCCTCAGTAAAGCCTTTTGCCCAGTCTCCCCTCCCTCGACCTCCTGGGTGACACCACGCTCCTCCCCCTGGGATCTGTGAGTATATCAAACCATCCTTTCAATGGCAATTGCATCCTCACCCATCGGCTCTGCCACACTTACACAACAATAAAGCCTATAGTAAAACAGACACCCAGGCCACTCCCTCCATAGAGCCTCCTGGGAGCCCCTCCTCAGCAAGAACTGCCCCTTCCTCTGTGCTCCCCTGCAGTCTGCTTTCTGTTCCTGTCAGCCTTAACGCTGGCTACGTGGCTGCCACTGCCCTGACGGTAAACTCCTCTGAGTGATGGGCGATAACTCACACTTCTGTGCCCTCCATGTGCCTAGGGCTCTGCCTGGCACATGGCTTCCGGAGTAAGGAAAAGAATGATAATAGTAGTCGTGACAATAGCTCTGTTCTTGGTGCTTTGCGTATCTTTTCTCCAATTCCTAAAGCAATTCCACAAGGTAGATCTGTGTTATCCTCATTCTACAAGAAGAGGAAAATGAGACTCAGAGAAGTTCAGTGATTTACACAAAACCACACAGCCAAGAAACAGCAAAGCCAGAGTTCAAACCTGAGTCTGTCCAGCCACAGAATTAACACTCTTAAATTTAACTAAGTTGAATTGACCTGAAAGGGACATAATTCCCCTTTGTGTGACCCTGTCGGAAGCGACACCTGCATGCATTGATCAAGGGGCATCTGTCAGGAGTATCCTGCTGTTCTGCAAATGAACACGCCAGGCCTACCCAGCTGCTGGGAGGCCATTCCAAAGCACAGTCTGAACTTCACGCCCTCACTAGACACCTGCGTACGGCTTCTCACGGGCTCTGAGATGAAATCCAAACCTCTTCCCCGGCATCCGTCACCTGACCTCCATGTCTACTTCCTAACCCACCCCAGTTCAGATGCTCCAGACGCCCAGTGGCAATAACACATTCACCACCAGCAAAGGTATCTCTTTAGCTTCTCCAGTAGGAGGGGAAGACCCCTGGTGCTGAATCAAAGCCGCCCGTTCCTTAGAGAAAATCTTGCATGTTGGCAGATGGTTAATGCCTGCAGAGCCTCGTTAGAATGCTGGCTGCCCTAACAACCCTTGTTCAGGGGACCCCTTTCCCATCCCTCCCACTTTCCAGCATCCCTATATACAACCACTCACCTCGTACAAATCCAGCAATTTCCTAGAAATCCTGGTACTTCTTCACCCACTGAAAGCTGAGGCCCCTGCACACACGCATTTAAGGCAAGAAGAGCGTCTTTGCCGGCTGCACCTTCCCCTTATAGTCCTGCATCGTATCTGAGCACAGAATCGGAACAGTGAACTGAATGTCTCAGATTACAAGAACCCCCAAAGCCTGTGCTTTCTGGAAGTCTCAGATTAGTTTTTTCCACCTCTAGGCATCTAATATGCAAGTTCCAAGTGATTAATAGTCTCCTGATAAGAAAACACATGTTCCCCAAATTTAGTGGGAGTCATAATAAAATCATCATGTTTCTAAATCCTTAAATCCACAAAGAAGGAGTTTAAATCCCGATAGCTTTTTCAGAAATACTTACAGGGTAATTTAGGCCTGATTATTAAAACAGCAGGCAGTCTGCTTCCTTTCTCTCCACTCGAGAAAAAAATTGAGCCACAATTCATAAAGTAGTCTCTAGGCCCTTTGTAAACTAAAAAGATTTTGTTTCCAAGCAGGACAGCTCAGTGAAGTTGGGCAAGCTTATAAATCAAGGGTGGGAACGTTCCCACAATGAGGCTGCGTGGGAAAGTCTCTGCGTCGGGCCCTTTGCCTGCAGGATCTCCTGCTCAGGACAAGCCCAGGAGGAGGTATAATTATCTCAAATACATGCAGATGAGGCAACGGAGGCTGTAAGGTGACAACAGCTTTGCAGGGTTCACGTGACTTACATTTGGGAGCCTTCAGTGTCGAAGTAAACCTCCCGCTCCCGCAAACTGCCCGCGTGGTCGGCAGTGCTAAGACGGAGCACACTCCTGATCCTTTGTCAGCATTGGGATTATCGCTTTTTTTTTTAAGTGTCAGTGTAAATTCAATGTTCAAAAATGCATATGTTATAATTACAGTTGTTCTCTGTTCTGGAAAATCCTCAGAATAGAGGAAGAGCTTTCATAAAAGAGCTGTGTGGCCTCGGGCAAGTCATACTACCTCTCAGCCATGACTTCGTCATTAGCACGATTAAGATGATAACAACCCCTCGCTGGGTCCCTGGGAGAATTAAACAAAAGGATAAATATAAAAGTCCTTGGCACCTTGTAAGTGCCTGATCACTGTTATTTTCTGCAATAAGTGTTATTGAATAAATGACAATTTAACAATAATATACCTATTGAACATATCCTTTGTGTTTGGTGCTGAAATGACTCTACATTTAATCCCTCCAAAATTCTGGGTGGTAAACGTAAACTTTACAGAAGAGGGAACTGAGGACTGGGGAGGGGAAGTGATCTGCCCAAAGTTACACAGTAAGTGGTAAGGCTGGGATTTAAACTCAGGAAGGCCAAATTTAAAATTCTTGCTTTTAACCACCATGCTATCCTACGCTCCAGGAAAGGATGATGAATAGACATTTCATGTGGCAAAGGCTGAACTTGATGACTTGCCTTTTGCTTTCCTAATCCCCACCCCTAACTCCTTGGAAGATGGACATATTTGTGTGAGCTTGTCACTGCTCACTCTCTCAAGGACACTGTACTTAGAAAGCTTCATCAATTTCTATTGCTATATGGTTGCAATTTTACCTGCTCCTTATAAACCCTTGAAAACAAGCCTCATGAGGTTACCAAAGCAACTGGCAATTGAGATGTTCCTGATGCCCTTTTGTACCCGATTTCTCCCCAGCAGCCGGAGAGGGCCCTGCCCTTCCAGCCAGGGGTGGGCGAGAGGAGGAAAACTCCACTAGGACTGTGCCTCCCCTGGCTTTTCCCTTCATGATGTATTGGCTTGTTTATTCGCACTCCTTCTACAAAAGAATTGAGGTGGAACTTCTCATCGTAGATAACCACCAAAATGTCTAGATGCAAGAGAGATGCCTGCAGCCACCCACAGAATAAAGGGAATTAACACCAAGGGTGTCTTGGGTTTCTCCAGGGAAGAAGCTTAAGAAGCTTCATGAGACCGTGAGCAGAGGAGGCATTGTGGGGAGCTCTCACACACTGCAGGAGTTGGGGGATCTCCAGACTGGTGCTGCGGGGCTCACACCAAGGCCCTCGTCACAAAACCATTTCTTTCCATTTTTAATTTACATTTATAAAGAAAGGGAGAGTCTTTGTTGAGAGTTCTTATGAAGAAAAATAAAAATATATAAAAATAAATTTAATAAAAAGAAAGAGTTCAGGGAGAGATGAGAGAGGTGAAAAAAAAGAAAACTGGCCGCCTCCATTGTGTCATTTCTTGTTATTGGAAAGTAGATTCCTCCATCATCAGTTTTAGACCAATTGCCTTGCCAAGGACAAAGAGAACCAAACGTGTTATGTGCTGCTGCTGGTGGGATAAATGGTTCTGCTGGATGGCAGGGTGGGTCAGATGGGATCAGTGCCAGAGAAGCTGCAACCAGGCAGCTCAAGAAGAGCTGCCACAGTGGCAGTCAAGGTTAGGTGTCTGGGGCTCCCCACATCCACCTGGGAAATGTTTCCTGTGCTCTGATCTAGGTGTGGAGGTTTTAAACACAAACATCACTTTTTCCATGGCTGAGTAGTACCCCATGGTGTACATATACCACATTTTATTAATCCACTCACGAACTGATGGGCACTCGGGTTGATTCCACATCTTTGCAATTGTGAGTTGTGCCGCTATAAACATTCAAGTGCAAGTGTCTTTTACAAACACCACATATACTCACTATTAAATTGGAACTAACCAATCAGCACTCATGTGCACAGTTGGAAGTAAAACTCAACGGAAGTCATGCAGGTGGGAGCAGGGAGGAGATGGTTGAAATCATACCTAACGGGTACAATGTACACTATCTGGGTGATGGGCACACCTGTAACTTTGACTCAAGCAGTACAAAAGCAATCCATGTAGCCAAAACATTTGTACCCCTGTAATATTCTGAAATAAAACAAAAAAAAAACACACAAACATCACGATCCCTGCTTTTAAGGAGTTCACAGTTACTAAGGGAGGCAGGCGTACAAATGAATGATTTCAATAAGATATCACAGGGGATTCATTCACAGTCTCTACCACTATCTAGTGTTCATCTGCTCAGTGCCAGGCACCGTGCAGTGTGATGGGGACTCAGAGTGGCCTTGAAGCATGGAATTGAATGCAGCAGTCGAATGTTGTGGATAGTGTGGGAGTACAAAGGGGGGCATCTAACCAGACTGGAGAAATCCTGAAAGACTGCACAAGGGAGGTAGCAAGAGGCAAGGTGATAGAAAGGGAACTCCATGTAGAAGAATCAGCATGATCAAATGCACAGTGGCATCAAACATTTTGTACCTAGGACACTACATAGCCGGCCATGTGTAGATGGCTTCTTACAGTACTGTGACTTTCAGAAACACCTGACAAAACGCCCTCCTTTGTCCCAGTGGTTTGTCCTTAGGATTGAACTTGGGGCCTCTGGAACATGGGCTGCAGCAGCTCCATGATCTCATCCTCCGGGGGTTCTGGGCCAGCCCACACAGGTCCTGCCTGCTATGAGCAAAAACATGTAATTGTGTATACTGTTCTTCATGCATTGTCACTCTCATCCAAATATCCTCCCACTGTAAGTTCACTGGAGTTGGACCTCACAACCATTATGTGCAGCCTCTGCTCATGCCATGCTCAGAGAAAACCCTGTACGTGGCAGCTGGTTACTGTGGGGGCTCAGAGCTAAACTCAGAGTGCACAGTTGTCTGGAACATGGCAGGGTTGCGGTGCAGGGCCCATAGCCCCTTCCTCACTGGGGAAGTGCATTGATCAGGGCCACCGCTGCATGCCATGTACACATTGTCACACTTCATCCTTACTCCAACACTGTAAGGTCATTGTGATGGTCCCCATTTACCGATGAGGTGCCAGAGGCTTAGACACCTTCCATAGTAACCTGCCCAAGGACGATCTGACCTCACAGAGTCAAGCCAGGCTCTTTGCTGCATGTGCTCCAAATGTGCTTCCCTGAGGCTTCCGCCAGCGCATATGTCCTCGGCACTCAGCCCTCAGAGGCAAATGCTCGATCTGAAGGCCTCTCCATCACCAGCTTCACCTTTCGTAGAACTGTCACGCCTCTCTGATGACACAGCGCGAGCTTATTCATCATCTACCTCTCTCCCGCGGCTCCTGACACGTTCACTGCCGTGTCTGTGGTACTCCCGGTGGAGCCCGGCACGTGGAGACAAACCCTCAGCAAATGGTTGCTCAGTGAACAAGCTGTCTGGCTGCCCTAAGCCCAGCCTTTTCCGTGGTACTGGTACCACCATGGTGGTGCCGGTGGCCCACCAGGAGCTGGTGAGGAGCCTTCTGGTGGCTGCAGCCTAACACCAAGTCCCACACGTGAGGACCTTCTGAGCGTCTCATGGGGGAGGGCAGGCGATTCCACAGCGTTTCATTTCTACTTCGGGAAAAGGACAGCATCTAATAACATTCTGTGACAAACATGTGAGATCTGTAAACGAATAGTATCCATAACTCACACTGGTGACTCAGATTCATGCTTCTACTTGCAAGTCTGGCCGAGGACGGCTGCACGGCCCTCTCAGACACGTGTCCTCACAGAGCGTGGGTGCCCGCTGTGGCCAGCAAGTGCGGGTTATCAGTCACCAGAGCTTGCCTTGAATGAGCTCTGACTTCTGGTCACACTGTTGTTGTGTCGATCAGTTCCTGTGTGCGCTCACTCACACTGGTTGTGTTTGTGATTGCTCTGTTCTCACGTAGTGCTGTATTAATTGTGGTTTCATTCCTCTCCAACACTTTATCATCTCCAAGTTATTTTTCCAGTAAAGAGCAGTGACATGACCATCAGCCCTATGTCAGTGGGTCACAGTTCTGAGTGTTTGAGAATCCCCGCACCCCTCCTTGTAACCTCATGTAACCCTCGAGCAATTGCGCTGTCTCTTGTTTTGTAACAAGACAGTTTCTAAAAATCAGCATATGAGGCAAGATGGAGACGTGGGGTGAGAGGCACAACACTCAAAAACATCATCAGTGGGCACCAAAAGGGCAGAGGGAGGCAACATGAACACAGTGCTACACAATACTAAATCAATGTGGCACTTTGCCTTGAAGAGGCTTTGCTTGTGGAAGTGGATATAAGAAGGGTTGCCGCAGGCACGTTACTGCGAAGCGCGGAAGGTCATCTCTGACAGGCATGGGAAGCTGTAACTACAGATGTGGATGGTCATGGCTCATGGCACAAGGTGAACTGAGTAGCTGGCAGGTGTCTGAGGTGTGTGTGTGTGTGTGTGTGTGTGTGTGTGTGTATGTGTGCGTACGTATGCATGTTTTTATGTTCCTATATGGCTCAGTTTGGCTGGATGCAATTTTCTGTATTTGCCTAGTATCTCTCAGGGAGGAGATCTTGCATAAACAAACATAAACTTCCCATTATTCTCAAACTGTTCGCTAATGCATTTGTTGGGACAAATAATCTGTTGGACCAAATTCACATTTTCAAAACACGTGTCCTAGCAGAACTGACTGAACCTGCTTTACTTTTAATCATCTCCTTGTTTATTCAGACTGGGCCAAAAGGATCGAGTATCAGCCCGGCTCGGGGAGCATGCCCTTGTTCCCCAGCATCCACCTGGAGACGTGCGATGGCGCCGTGTCCTCCCTCCAGATCACCGCGGAGCTGCAGACCAACTACATTGGGAAGGGCTGTGACCGGGAGACCTACTCTGAGAAATCCCTTCAGAAGTTATGTGGTAGGTTTTTCCCTGTAGGAATTTCTTAAATTAATTGCTTTTAAATGATATATACAAATAAAACACACCTTATTATACTAGGAAAGAATCAGCCTTCCCCACCTACATTGGTGTATGTAACTCCTGGATGGATTTTAAGTTTAATCATGGAGGAATGGTTGGAAGGTTCAGCTTTTGGCATTAGACATCCCTGGTTCAGACTCCTGACCAGTTGAATGGCTTTGGGCAAGTGATGTGGCAGTGATTCTGTCCTTCATTGGAAAAATGGGGATGAAATGGCACAATGAGTTTAAGAGCAGCTGGGACAGAGCCCTGCTGGTTCATAGAAAGCCACCTGACCAGGGCCAATAGGCAGAGTGATGTCTGTCCCTGGGGAAGAGGCTGGTCTCCTCCCCACGAGGCCAGCTACATAATTTGCAGGGCCCAGTACAAATAAAAACGTGGGGCCCTTGTTCAAAATGTGGGGTGCTTGTTCAAAGATTATCAAGAGTTTTAATACAGCAACAGCAAGGCATTAAACCAAGTGCCACAGCTAAGCATGGGGCCCTGTGCCACTGCTCAGGGCCTGGCCCCCCCAGCAGAGGAGAGACTGGGCAGGACTAGAGGTGGGCAAACGAAGATATTTATGTGTGAGGGAGAGAGGGCTTGTCATCAGCGGGCTGTGCAATGGTGTCACAGGAGAGGAGGCAGGCCAGGAGTGGGAAGCAAGGCTGATGGAGGGGTGCTATGAAAGGTGGGTACAGGGGGACTGAGCTTTACTGAGACCTGCTGCGTGGCCCCTGCCAGACTCTACATGAATTACTTTATTCACTTCTCCCATCTTCACTGTGAGGAAGGTGTTACTCATCCAATTTCAGAGATGGAAAGTTTGAAGCCCAGACAGTGAGAATGACTTGTTCAAGGTCACCCAGATAGACAGTGACAGAGCCAGGATTGGAAGTAGGTTTGTCTGAGTGATGGGCTCTTTCGCTCAGCATCCACAGAGGTTAGCCAGGCCTCTGGGGCTGGAATGCACATCTCTCCAGCGAGCCTGTGGAATGAGAGGATGAGCATCCAATAAGGTGGGAACGGTCCTGTGTGCTTGGTAAACCAGACTGCTGACGTGTTGATGGGCCTCCTTCATCCCCACCCTGCGTATAATTCGTTTCTTTCTTGTTCTCGCCAAGAACATTCAGGATCTCACATTTAGCTCTCCAGCCATGCTGTGGGGAGCTTAGGAAAGGGAGGTGCCTGAATTTACAGTCTAGTCTGCCATGTCCCGGGGGACGCCTCCACTTTTATCTTTGGGGCAGTTCTCCTCCCTCAACATTCACACACATGGACACAAACACGTATACACATGCAGACACACACACACCTCTCCACACACACTGCTCTTGCCCAAAGAACTAAGTGAAAATTTTTGGAACTGAAGGTGAAATAAACCCTGCTTGGGTATCACCATGTTCCTTTAATCTCATCACCTGGCTGGCAGGGAAGGCCTGTGAGAACACAGACCTCTCTGAAATGATGCAGTAGAATGGGAAAAACACCACAACTTCAATATTCCAAACAGCTCTTGCAAGAATGGATATAAGGGACTTGCAATATTCACAAAACTGCTTCCAGTCCTCTCTTCCACTGTGCATGCAGAGAAGCCATCTAAGATGACATCTTACTTTGAATGAATATCCCATTTTGCTCCCCCTCACCTGAATTATAAGTCAACTCGACCCCACGCCTCTGTGAGTTAGAGTCATTTCCTAAACTCCTCCAGGTTAGAAGGAGATGATGGAATCAGCTTGCTAAAGATCAGATGGGCCCAAGGGCACGCGCTTGTGATTTGATTTTGAATGTTGCAGGGGAGGGATGGGGAGCTATGAAGTGTGAGAAGGATTTTCTGAGGGAAGAGACCTTAGAGCAAAATTGCATTGGTGTGTTAACACAGTTCATTCCATCTGGGCTGCCAACCTCGCCTTGCAGAAGGGCAGGTTAACTCAGCCAGGAAGGCAGTTTCCCCTCACCATGCGGCCTTATCTGGTGCTGGGAGCCACCCTTTGAAGAGAAGTCTGTGTTTCTCTCTGGTGGCCTGTCCCATAGCACCGCCCACCACACTCATGGGAACCCTGTCCCAGTAACGCCAACGGCCAGGGTCAGGGTCAGTCCTGCCTCCATGTTAGATGTCTGACTCTTGAACTGCACTGGGGCGGGGGTTGGGGGAGCTTAGGAGAAAAGAGAAAAAGCAAAGGAGTGAGACCCAAATGCAAATCTGGGGCTGGGGTCTGCTTCCACATCTGGGCCCCAGGCTCTCTCCAAAGTCCAAGGGAAATGCAGGTTAGATGGCTTCTAGAACAGAAGCTGGGTTGTAATCCCTGACTCTTGTTGGGCACCTTTGGTTCAGGAAACAAGTTTCTGTGTGTTTTCATAGATGCTGGAAAAGCTGCTAGCCAGGCTTGCTCACAAGGGAGCTGCCAAGACACCTTAAGGCTCAGTATTCATGCATTTTTCATCCTACAAATCTTTATTGACTTTGGATGGAAGCAGGGAGACCAATTAGGAAATTATTGCCATAGTCTAAGCAAGACATAATGAGTTCAGAACCAGAGGAGAGGCAGTAGGGATGAATTTAAGACAGATTTAGGAGGCAAAATCATCAAGATTCAATGATTGATTAGCTGTCAGGCATGAGAAAGAGTCTGAGAAGGCTCTAGCGTGAGCATTGAACCGACGAGGGTGCCGCCAGCCAGAACTAGGGATCCAGGGGTGAGAGCAGATTTGGGGGACAGTGATGACAGATACCTGTAAAACATGCAGGTGTGGGTGCCAAATTCCAGCCTTCTTCTCAGCCCTCCTGAGGATCTGCCTCCACCCTGCCAATCCATCACCTCAGCCCATTTTGTCCTGATGTTCTGCCTCTGCTTGGTCGGGGCTCCCCCTTTGGTCCCCCTGCCTGGATCTTTCTCATCCCTAGGCCCTCACTCAGGATGCTCTCTGTCCCCTTGCTCGTTCCAACCCCTTCGCCTCGGTCAGTACTCACCTGCCCTCTGTGCACACCAGGAGTCAGTGTGTGTACCTCCACGGGGGTTTGGGCTCTGGAGTTTCCTCTGCGATTCTGTAGCTGTGCAGTGACCTGGCCAGGGATGTCTTCCCGGGAGATCACTGTGGAAACCTGGTCATTGCCCACCTGCTTCCTCCTCGTGCAATGTAGGCTCCATGAGGAGCAGTGAGAGAATCTGTTTAAGGGAAGTCAGACAATAGTTGGTGTCAAGCCCGCTGTCAGGAAGTACCTGAGCAGATGCAGCAGCACTTGAAATGGCCTCTTTGGGCCTAGAAAAGCGCTGGATGTGAGCCATATTGCTAACTGAGATGTGTATCCGGAGATACTTGCTTGGACAAAAACAGTGGAGACCCCTGAACCTGTGTCCCCTTCAGCTTGTAGGGCCAGACGTAGCCGAAGATCCCCCCTCCACTGCCTTGCTTTTCATGAGGCCAGGCTTCTTGGAGAAACTGGGCCAACTGTTTTTCAGGTCCCCTGAATTCAGAAATTTAGATGAAGGACTGTGAGTCCCAGTACCAGGCTTTTCAGAGCTGAGCATCACAGAACTGCCTGGAGTATGAAATGCACCATGAAGCCTTCAGTGAGACTTCTTGGACAAAGTAAATTTGACATAAACAACAGCCCAAGAAAAGGCCTGCTCTGATGACTCTATGTCACTACATGTTATAGAAAATAGAAAAGTCTGTGATGCATGTGCCCTTCATAGCAGCGAAACCAGGGGCTGTTCCTTGTCAGGATTGCGGGGCTCCTGGCAGCTGGCCGGAACCTCCTGCACGTGACACCTGGGCCAGCTGTTGTGTATGTGAAGTAAAGAATTCTGAGGACATGTCCTGTTGAAGGAAAGGCCACAGAGTGAGAGCGTGCTGTGAAAGTCAAGTGGTTCATCTGCCAGAGCAGTGCAGATGATCAGACCTTAAGTTGTTCTCAGGATTTATAATACTTGTGAATCCAGTAGATTTTCATAGAGGACTTTGCCATTTATTTATTCATTCATGTGTGCATGTATTTGTTAATTCAAAAAATATTTATTGAATGTTCAAATGCTGTCCTAACTCTTGAAATAATATAGCACTTAATAAGACCATTAGGGGCCAGGCGTGGTGGCTCATGCCTTCCTAGTATTCTGGAAGGCTGAGGCAGGAGGATCGCTTGAGCTCAGGAGTCTAAGACCAGCTTGGGCAAGAATGAGATCCCATCTCTATTAAAAAATAGAAAAATTAGCCAGGTGTCATGGTGTACACCTATAGTCCCAGCTACTCAGGAGGCTGAGGCAGGAAGATCACTTAAGCTCAGGAGTTTGAGGTTGCAATGACCTATGACTATGCTACTGCACTCTACCCAGGGTAACAGAGCAAGACTCTGTCAAAAATAAAATAAGATAAAATAAAACAAAAAATAAAAATAAGACCATTTAGTTCTTGTATTCTATTGCACAGTAGAGCCACTATAGTTAACAATAATGTATTATGTATTTCAAAATAGCTGGAAGAGAGAATTTTGAATCTCGTCACCTCAAAGAAATGATGTTTGAGGTGACAGATCTGCTAATTACCCTGATTTGCTTATAATGTATGCATGTATCTAAACATCATGTTGTACCCCACAAATATGTACAATTTTATTATGCGTCAATTAAAATTTTTCTAAAAATTAAAAAAAAAAACAATTCAGTCTCCTGGGGAAGACAGACATGTTAAAAAAGTTACAGTGTAATTTTTTAGGAGGTATAAAAGTCCATGGTTTTCTACTACACCTTGCAGCTTAACAGAACTTATTCTCACTAAAAGTCACCATCAGAGGCTTTTATACCGTCAGAATAGCCCAACTACGGAAAGCCATCATGGCTTTCTCCAAGACATCTCTAAAGAGCTGGAGTTTCCAGAGGTGACAGCATCAACCCCCTAGTCATAGCCAGTGCTTCCATTCTCAGAGAGCCGAAGTGGGCCTCCTATGGACACTAGGTGAACACCTGTTGGGAATCAGGTTAAATCACTAATCATACATAGCAAAGGGCTGTGCACACTGACTCATGGATGATGGCAGTGAGCAGTAGGCTTTTCTGTGCATATGCTTATTTCTTGGAGGTCATTTAAGTAGCTACCATACAACATGCCCTCCTGTGTGGGGGAGGAGGTTTTTGCCTGCAGTCGCCTTGCCTGAGCTGGCCAGCAACTAGGTATTCATGGCCCCGCCCCAGGAGCCTGGCCTGCCATCCCTCATCCAAAACCCAGCTTGCTTCACTAGAAATCCAAGTTTCTGATTCCAAGGCCTTGGAGGAACCCCTCTTGTCTGGGATCCTAGAGGTGGAATGATAGTCCGATTGTAGGATCAACAGAGGATGAGCTCCTGAAAGGACATCAGAAAGTTCTCCAGGCCTATGCTTAAGGTATGCAGATGGAGAAATGGGAATTGTAACTGCTGATGTCATCACTGGTATGGATTATCAGTCAGGATAGGACAGGTTATGCTGCCGTAACAAATGACTGCAAACTCTGATAGGGGGCTAAAATAACGAAGGTTTATGTATCATTGCTACCACATCCTTGGATCAGCTGTGGCTTTGTGCCATGTTACCTCTCTGCCAGTTTTCAGGCTAATGGAACAGCCTTGGTCTAGAATCCTGTGATTCTGTGGCAGATGAAAAAGAAATGGTGAACCATAGACTGGCTCTTAAGGCTTCTGCTCTGATAGAACACATGTCAGTTGCACCCATATTTCACTGGTCAGACCAAGTCACTTGGCCGAGCTGGCATCATAGGTCAGAGCAGTGTGTCGTGAATAGAATACGTTCTGCCACCACGCAGTCCTGGCAGTCCTCATGGCACTTGTGTTGGCCTCGCTGTACTCCCCTGAGATTCTGAGTCACAGAATTGCTTCTTCTAGCAAATAAAAGACTTTCACTGAGTCCCTAAAGGTAGCGCCATTTCTGTCTGATTCATTGCTGCATTCTTATGACAGTGCCTGGCGTAACTTAGACATTACGTAAACATTTGCTGACAGTATGCAGCCAATATTGCTGATGGTAAGAACATTCTACAGAGCCAGGCCCTTGTCCTTGATTACACTGTTCTTCTCCCTGAGACCCTCACACTCGTTCCTGCCCCTGCCCATGCCTTGGGGAGGACCCTGAGAAAGGTGTGACCTAAGGGCTCATGTCAATCACCCTTGCCACAGGACACTTGAAGGGCTAAGCACCCTCTGGCCTCATCGAGGCCGTCCAGGGCAGAATGCAAACCCATCATTTAAGAGGTCCAGACAGTGGCCAACGTCCCAGACCCCATTTGGGCTCCCGCACTACAGTGTGCCCTGAAATCTGCCTCATTCATCCCACTCTGACCCTTATCTGCTGGCTCAGAGTGCCTTCCCCACCTGGCGGGGCCCAGGGAACCCCACCTCTGGGTCCAAGCCCCGAGCACTCAAGCTGCAACTGCTGTGCATCAGCCCCATGTGGATCGTCAGCAGCCTGGTGGCCCCACGAGGATTGCACAGGAGCATCTTGAATACACCCCGATGTGCAGATGGTGCTGCTCCATCTCTGCAAGTGATGCGTCCTGTTTACCCACTGCTTTCCCCAGGGATCCCTGGGGAGAAGAGAGACAGAAAAACCTTAAAGGAAGTAAATCTCTCTCGGTTTGTTTAAGGGTACCAAGAAATGAAATACAATCTGTTAAGCTTGTGGAAGTCTGCACCATCTGGTTAAATGCAGCTTGATGCTTTCTGGCAGGCAACATCTGCGGGTTAGGGAGGGTGGCTTGCTGCTCCCCCTCAGCAGGGAAGACAAAGGAGCTCCACGGTGATGGCTTTGCCAGGGCACATGTCATCCTCAGCATGCCCCTCTGTGGAAGCAGCAGCCTGAGTAGGGAGGTGGGGTCCCATGGGACTAGGCAGTGCTTGGCAGGTCAGCGCGTGGGTCTCCTGGACACTACTACACTACTGTGTGGTAGAAAAAACTACTCTGAGGCTGGGTCTGCCCCTGGCTAGCTGCACGACTGCATGATCTTGGTCCAGTCATTTCCCTCCCTGGCCTCAGTTCCGTGTCTGCGAAATGAGCAGGAGGTTACAAGATCTGCCTCCAGGTCCACTGCGGCGGTGCAGCGGGAAGCGTGGGCTTTGGAGCTGGGACGTCCTGACGATGGGTCCACTCACCTGCCAGCTGTGATCCCAGGCTCTCCCAGCCTCGGGTTTCTCATCTGTAAGCCAGAATCGTGAGAGTATTCACCACACACATGAGTAACTGAGAAAGAGCGGGCAAGGCACTGAATTCAGGCCTGGCACCCAGTCAGTGCCCATAAACAGTTCATAGGAAAATAAGGTAGGTTTGTAACTATAAAACATAAAGTTCTATACATATCCCGTATACCTGTAGAATAATCCTGACCAGGGCTGGGTTACTTTGTAACCAATTTTGCCTCCCAACCTTCCCCTGATGCCTTCTCCCATCACCCCATGCACTCGACTCTGCTCTATACCTGTCTCTCTCCCTCTGTCCAAACTTGTTTGGGGGGAAATTCACAATCAGTTCTTCGCTAGTTGAAGGTGTGAATTTTACAGGAACTGCAAGTCCTTAGCCAGAAGAAGGACCCTCCAGGGGTGGAGTGTCAAGCCCTGCCAAACCCCGCCCATTCTCCCTATGCGGAGGCCTGGCTGCTATGGACGGCGGCAGAGGTGGCCTCGGCAGCTCCACCTCTGCCCTGGGCCCTGCTGGATTGTGTTGGCGCCATGGGCTTGAGCTGGAAGTCAGGAGCCCAGAGCGCTCAGCCTGCGTCTCTCTGGCCACGCTAGATTTCAGGAACCAAAACACTGTGCGTGTCACCCAGTCACCGGCTGTCTTCACACTGGCAAAATCTGGTGTCAGACCCCACTTACTTAATGGATCAGAGAAGCTGTGACCCTGTTGTCTCCTAGGGATTGTCTCCTAGGAAAATTAACTTTTCCCAAAAAACCATGTATCTCCCACTGGATGGCCTTACAAATATCTATGGAGGGTGGTACCAAAGGAAGGCAAAAGCTTGGGTGGTCATGAAACATTGGTGTGAAGTAGTTTATCAGGTAAGGAACACAGATAGCAACCAAGGAGCTAGGAGCGCGGGATGAGAGCAGTAAGTGTGATGGAGAGGGGTCAGGCGTGGGCGAGGGGCTGGATGGGCAGGCTCACCCAGGCACTGGGTGCACAGCCAGGAGCATCTCATGGGAGCACTGGGTGGGAGGAAACACCATTGTAAACATTAATTTAGTGCCTACTGTGTGTCAGGCACAGTACCAGGCAAAATCCCTAGGCAATACCCATGGAAATAATACTATCAACTCTGTCCACACTTCCCCTTGATATGTACAAGCTACGGCATGAGCTCAAATTGAGAGAACTGAATCTCCACCCTCTCAGACACCACAGTTCCAGAGGCCTCTCCCAGGGTGAACCTCTCATGATTTTAAGCAGAGCATCTGGGCTACAACGATTCATATTTTTCTCATGGCATAACCTTTAATTCCAAGCCAATGGGCACAGACCTGATGATCTATTCCAAAGCTAGAGGAAAAACTGGCTGAGTTGAACATTTCCAAAGAATTATATTGGTTTCCAATAAGGTACATTTCTGAGGGAATTAAAGGGTCACTTTAATTGTAGCAGAGTTTTGGTAGTGGCTGACTTTGGAAGAGAAACCCTGGGTGAGATGAGGCTCTGATATACAGAGGTCAAAAACCCAATAACCATGGACACATGGCAGGTAATACACACAAACACTGTCCATTAAACCCATCAGAGTTTATGACTGACTGGTCAGTGCCATGCCAGGAGAGAGCCCCCATGCACCCGGCTCCCAGCACAAGGCACACCTTAGAATCCCTGACTCCTGTTACTTGAAAATAACAGGAAGCTCCCCGCCCACCTTCTTCCTCGAAAACCTGAGTCCTGCTCGTGTGTGGGACAGAAGGATGAGAGAACTCTGCATCTGAGCCCTAGGGAGAGTCAGTGGAGGCCCAGGGATCCTTCTAGCAGGGCAGTCCAATCTTCTCTGCCAGGCCAGCGGCTCCCTCTCACCTTAGTCCTCCACTAAGCTCTAGGGGTGCTTCTCCTAAAACACAAACCTGCCCACAGCACTCCCATTGCTTCAAGTTAAGTCCTCGTGCCTTAGCCTGGAATAATAGTAGTGGCAGAAATAATAATAATAATGATGCTGACAATGTTATCGTTAACACCAAGTGAATCTTCATCGCTCCACGAGCGTGCTGCCACAAGCTCCAGCGCATTACCTCATTCGGTCCTCACCACTCACTGGGAAGAGGACATACAGAGTCAGAAAGGTTGTAACTGACTCACAGTCACACAGCTGGCAAATCATGCTGCCAGGTGTCAAATTCAAGTTTTGCTGACTTCAGAGCCCATGTTCTCAAATACTACACCATTTGGCCTCAATGAATGGTTGTAAAAAAGTGTGATGAGTACGAAGTGATGAGTACACACACTACTTCTTATGGAATCAGGATCTAGATCTTTCCCCAATCACATCCCTGATCACATTATGCCAACTTATCAGCTCTGAGCTCCTCCAGGTCAGGGACTGTGTCTGATTCACTGTCATATGGCCAGCCCCTAGCAGGGGTCTTGGCACATGGTCTGTGCTCAATAGATGGCAGACAGGTTAATGGACGGATGGGTGCATGAATGAAACCATCCGTCCAAATCAAAGCCTGGCCTTCCCTAGTAACCCTCCTTGCTAATAAAAGCCCCCAGGGCTCTCCCAACTCTGTAAGCTTCTCCAACACTTTTTTGTTGCACCCTGTCTTTCCACATGCAATACTTTTTTATGAGTTATTGATGCCTCCCCAAGCAGACCATAAGCAGCTCAGGGGCTAGGATGGCATTTGGCACTTCTTTTCCCAAGTCACTTAGCTCAGGGCTAGGCATAGACCTGTCTGAACAAGTATCCTGAGTAGTTCATCCAGACCCAGGAAGAGAAAGCTGAAGGTGAGGAAAACCTCCCTGTGAGGAATGACCCGTTGTGCTTTCTGTCCCCACCCCTGCAGGAGCCTCCTCTGGTATCATTGACCTCTTGCCATCCCCCAGTGCTGCCACCAACTGGACTGCAGGACTGCTTGTGGACAGCAGTGAGATGATCTTCAAGTTTGATGGCAGGCAGGGTGCCAAGATCCCCGATGGGATTGTGCCCAAGAACCTAACGGACCAGTTCACTATCACCATGTGGATGAAACACGGCCCCAGCCCGGGCGTGAGAGCTGAGAAGGAAACCATCCTCTGCAACTCAGACAAAACAGGTGAGTCCGTAGCCCAGCCCCCCCCAACCCCCTCCAAGTGGCTACCCATTGTGTCCCACATGGTTGGACATGGACAAAAGAAGGAGCCTGAGAGGGGCCCTCGGAATATATTCTGGTCTCTGGTTTTCTGGCTGCTGATTTGCCAGGCTTGGTATTGAGCAGGGGTAAGAACGGGGAGAAAGCAGAGATACAGACACAAAGAATCTAAAAGCTGGAATTAGTGGTTTTCAAACAGGGTTCCTCAGAACCCCAGCATTCCCAGAAGTGCCTTGGGGCAGCTATAGGCGAGATGGGGCTTGGGAAGGAAGCTTCATCCATATTTCAAGCAAAGAGGCTCTGCCTTTACCCGTATTACATATAGTAAGATTTCCAAAGGCTTTCTTTTGAATAAGGTCCTGCTAATAAAATCATTGCCATATGTAATAATGATAGCTAACATTTGTTAGACATTTTCAGCATGCTGAGACTGGCAAGGCAGTTCCCAGCTTGATGGATAAAAGTGCTCCACCACTTATGAGCTATGTGACCTTGGGAAAGTTGCCTAACCTCTCTGTGCCCTCACTTTCCCTGTCTATAAAATGAGCATTATTGTATTATCTACCTCATAGAGCTTTTATGAGGATTAAATGACTATATACATGAAGTGCTTTGAACAGTGCACACAGGAATTGTGATCTCTGTTAGCTATTACTAAACAGTTTCTCATATCTCTATAAATACTTCTACAAAAGCATTATTGTGTTTCCCACTTTAAGGATAAGGAAACATCCGTGAGAGGTTAAGTAACTTGTCACAAGTAGTTACACAGCTAGTAAGTATCGTAACTGAAATGTCAGCTTGGATCCAGCTAGATCCAAATCTTTTGTCACTAGACCCACATGCACGTGCGTTCCCCGGGCACGCATGCACACACACGCACACACACAAATATCCTGAGATCTTATGCAAATTTGACAGCACAGTCTTTAATTATAATTCCACAATTTCCCATTCCAAACACTTCTTTTGTTAAAATACTCCAAATAAATAACAACCACAGAGACGTGCCAGTAAAAAGACGATGAAGAATGGCTGACGTGCTGTCAGACAGCCAAAGTTCATGTCTCAGCTGACCACTTCTTAAGGTGTGACCTTGAGGAGTTGCTGACTCCGCTCTCTGAGCCTCAGTTTCCCCATATGTAAAAGGGGGGAAATAAACATGAAATAAAGGATAAATCATTTAGCAGCACCAGACATATAATCAGTGCTCCATTCATTTACCTGATGTTGTTATTATCATGACTTCTGGTTTTATCCTCATTATGCTGCTACAACAACCCCCCACATTCCCTGTGTCAACTGATCTTTGCACTAAGTGTTCATGTATTTTCAGGATGTAGAAACTGAGTCAGAGTTTCCTGGCTTTCCCCTAGTCATATGACAAGTCTGTAGAGGAGTCAGTGCCAACAACGAGTTTTTCTCTGGGGGTACGGGAGGCACCCCCAGACCTGCATGAGATGGCACGGAGGTTTAGCACTGGGTTCGGTGCCAAGCCCATTCAGTACCTGGGGGGGTGAGGAGGAAATTGGAATATGGAAGGTTGAGTGACTGGCCCAGGATAAAATAGCTGATTACTGAGAAAAACAGGGTTGGACCTAGATCCTCTGACCCCATGTTCCAGGCCCATGCTGTTGCACCAGTGGTCCTTGTTAGAATAACTAGCACACTGACAAAAATGTGCAGATGCCAGGGCCCCGACCCAGCTCAACAGATCTGGACTCAAGGGGGCCCTGTTGGCCAGCCATGGCTGAACCCTCCGCATTAGCCAGTGATGCCCCACTGTCATCCCAGCACTCCCCCAAACAGGCATCAGCACCCCTGGATTGGCAGGAGCCGGCACTGTTCAGCTGTGGCTCTTGTATGAAATGCTTTACAAATTAGCTCAAGACTGGCACAGAGGAGGTGGGAAGATTTTTCTCTAACTTCTCTGACTTAAAAAAAAAAAAGAAAACTATAAATACCTTGTCCTAAATTTTTAAAAAAATCAGAAATAAATTAAAGCTTGATTAAGGCTTTTTATATCAGAAATTTTTTAAGCAATTAAAGCAACATATGTTTATAGCAGAAACATGAAAAACACAGAAAAATATAAAAGAGAATACATAAACTTATGTATTCTCTTCGATACTAAAATCCTCACACTTGGGGAGATATTTTCTGATAACATTTAGTGCATTTCTTACAATGTTATTTTTACTTCTATGTATATGTAGAATGTCCTTACAATTTTCAATCTATTTTTATAATACCTGTGATACTATTATGTTATCAGTTTCCTTTACATAATATTTTACATAATATTATATCCAGATCATTTCTCCATGTGATAAAATATTTTTAGAAAATATGAATTATATGACAGTTTAAAACTCTGCCATGTGGATTTATCATACTTCATTTAACTTGCTCTTTTTTGTTAGATATTTAGATTGTCTCCTCTTAAATGCAAATAAAATGAGCATTCTGGATATTTCTGATTATTTGCTGACCAGAAGTTGAATTACTGATTCAGAGAATATATACTAAGAAAGCTATCGGTGTGAATTGTCAAATCACCCTTCATGAAGATTGCACTAATTTCTGTCTAGTACGCTAAGTAAAACTTACTAATGGTGGCCCATTATTAAGTAATTTATAAACAGCTGGACAACAGAATTGATTAGTCAGCAAAGGCTAACTGCAGAAGAGAGAGACAGAGAGAGAATGAGAGAGAGAGAGAGAGAAAACCACTATCATCACTACCACCAACAAAAAAAATCGAAATGGCTAATTCTCTTTCATCATGGTTTTCCCTCCCATCATTGTCCAGTAGACCTATGTGGGTCTGGAGGGTGGGGAAGCTCACTTTGCCCAGATATTCAGAGACTAAGGATTCTTGCATCATTTGTTGCTTTCATTTTCAATCACAGAACAGAAAGTTAAAATAGATTGAAACACAGAAGGCTTTTATTGACCAGGACAGAAGGTGGCGTGTTTCACCCTAATCACATTCCATTTCCCTGAACTTGGCCACATTGCCCCACCTCACCATGGGGGAGACTGTGAAATGAGTTTAGCCATGTGTCTAGGAGCAAAGCACACAGCAGTGTCTCCCCAACGAGCATATTGCATGGGGCACTTGTGCCCTCTCCGACCCCCCTTTGTTGGTCCTTACCTCTCCATTCCCCCGGGAGCAATGCTCTCTCCAGTCACCTTTCACGATTCCTCCTCAGCCCCTGCCCTCTCTCAGTGATCCCCTCCCGCACACACATCGGCCCCCCCTGCTTTCTTTCTCTGAGTTTACTGGCTGATAAGTGGCAACATACAGTCTTAGCCACTTCCCTACAGAGCTTTCTGAGAGAGAGGCCAACTGTCCAGCCACTACCAGGTGAGAGAGGCAGAGGTGTCAGCATGGTAGAAAGTGCTAAGATGGCCTTCCTGACTGCTGGGAAAGGAAGGCATACTCCCACACTTCCAGAGGTGCCAGAAAACCACTCAGAAGGATCGAGGTTGTCTTCTGTAGAGAGGAGTGGGAATCTCACTCTCTGCTGCCAGCTGGCTGAGCCGCACACTCTTGGGTCTGCTCCAGGTTGGTGTAAGAGCAGAGCCCAGGAGAACCCTGGGAAAGTTTGACGCATATCCCCACGACTTTAGGGTACGTAAAGCTGAGGCCTGACTCTTGCCCAGGGTGTCTGAAGTCTGGAGCTGCCTCAATGGTAGAGTGAGGAGAGAGGGGCAGTGAGAACAGGTTCCCTACTACGATTTGGCAGAACACAGGTGTTCTTGTTCTTGTGGGCCAAATGGGCATCCGAAACTGTGCAAAGCTAGAGCCCAGAGGGCTGCATTCCAGGAGGAGGGGATCCCAGCAGCAGGAGCAGATGTGTGTGCAGGAGGGAATTATTGAGAGAGGGCAGGGGCTGAGGAGGATTCATGAAAAGTCAACTGGGAAGAGCATCTTTCATACCAGGAATGAAGACACAAGGGCCAACAAAGGTGGGATTGCGGCAGGCACACACGTCCCAACCATCAAAAGAGGGACCGGTTCAACTACTATATCAATTCCTACATAAAGATTTATAGTAAGGCCATCCTTACTGGGGGTGTGGTAGGTAAGGCGGGCATCATAGAGACCTCTGCAGAGCCTCTCCAAACACCAATCCATGCACCCGTGGCGGAGCCATATACAGACACCTGCCACTACAGAGGAGTTTCAAAATCCGTGTGAAAATGAAAAACTCCACCAGCTTTTTAAAGAGACTTTACACTTCTCTTCCACTCAGCTGCCTTTGCCTGCCTCTGACCATGATTGGAGCTAAGAGGAGGATGGGGGATGAGAATATGGAACAAGAGAAGTGAAAGACGTTACCCCATCTTTTCCTTGTTGTTGGCTGCCAAGCCGTGGGTAAAACTGATGGGAGGGGAGGGGCATATCTTTTAACTGGGTGAGAGACTGATGTTTGATTTGGATTGAACCCTTCAAGATTATTCTAGTATCTGAGAGTGACCAGAAGGCTTTAGGGTTTGCCGGAGATGTGGACAAAGAGAAGGGAAGAAATCTTCAACAAAGAATAACTAAGGACAGGAAAAGAAATGAAGTTGATTCCTGAGCAAATCATATCACCAACACGTGGGATAAGCCAGGTCGCCTGGCATGTGTGTTGACACCAGGAATCCAGAGAAGTGGCGGCAGAGGGAAGGGGAAACCTCCTAGGCCAGAAGATGTTCTAGCAGAGTGAGGTCTGCTCTTTCATTCTTCTGGTTCCTCCTCCTCACCCCCAACCTCTCCTGACTCCAAAGCAAAGTAAAGGCAAAAATTCTTTCTTTATGTATTTCCTCACAGTTATCAACAGAAACTACAGAAAATCAGTTATACAGTGATGAGGGGGACAAGAAATACATAGTAAAATCCCCATAACTGGGCCAGGGGGGTTTGGTGACCCAGAAGCTGAGTGGTCACCCAGACGTTGGCCTAAGCCGGTCCCACCACACTTGGCACCTGGCCACTCCCCTTCCCACCATCCTTTGGTTATGATCTCAAGAATGGTGATGCTTGCCTGAAAACGGCATCCGACTCTGCTTTGTCATGTCGTGGTGGTCACGACGCAGCATAATAGTCCTTATTATAAGTAACAGTTACTGAGCATCTGTTCTGGGCAGATGCTTTCCACACATTCCCTCACTGTATCAATTAAGATGCTTTCGCTACAAAGAATGGGAAGTCCAGATCAAACTGACATCAGATAACCAAAAACTCAAAATAGTAAAGAGAATGTGGGTTTCTTGTAACTGAAAACGTCCAGGGCTATGATGGCTCGTAAGGTTGTCATCAAGGTAGAGTCACCGGGGCCTGGCCCTTGTGCTGCAGCTTCCCAGATCTGTGCTCAGACGTGCATCCACTTTTTGTTAGCAAATACAGCTGCAGCAGCTCAAGCTTCCCAATTATACAAGACAATTTTCTGAGGGAAAGAGAGTGCCTCTTCTATTTGCTTTCTGTTAAAAGAGAAATGGATTCTTTACCAGAAGAACTCAAAAAAGTGACAAATCATTGGCCTGAATTGCGCCACTTGCCAATTCTTGACCGAAGCCCTGAGGCCAGGGAAATGGCCTGCACTGCTGACCGCAGGCATGGGTCCTGAACCAGTCCCCATGGTGGGTGAACTGCATGAGCCTGTTGGCTGGGAGCAACCAGGGCCCACCCTAGAAGTGGAATTGTGTTGATTCCTCCCACCCAAACTTCATAGGCAAGGTTTGTGCAGGATGTACGGAAATCAATCACAGTTTCCTATTCTTACAGCACATTAGGATAATCCAGCATCCCTGTCATGATACAGTTAAGGAAGCTTAGGCTCTCCCAATGTCATCCAAAGACACAGCTCCACCCAAAGTCTCTCTGACTCTAGGGTCCATGTTTTTTCCATTACACATGATCACCTGCTCATTCACCCAACATTTATGGAGCGTGCTCCTCCTGGTAGGTTCCCGTGTGTGCTATCATGTAGTAAAATGTGAGTTCTCTAAGTACCAGCCAAAGCACAGCTCCTCTTCTGCCAATCGGTAGTGTCCTGTGGCTACAGGCATCATGGCTGGGATCCACGACATAAGATTTCCTAAGCAAGAAAGGAAGTTTTCATACCAGGAGAAGAAAAGTTCCCATTGATTGCCTATGTATGGGGAGGGGAATTTATTCACTGCTTTGGAGAGTCACAGAACTGTGTCTAATGCTGGAAAATCAATCTGCCCCCTCCTCGCAGCAGCTAAAAGTGAGGCAGCTCCTCTTCATATAGATTAGGTAGAGACAGGAGATGTGCTCTGTGGTCACTGCCGTCAAGTCTGATGAATAAAATAAAAACCTAGAACTTGAGGAGAAACCACTGTGTTAAAGGAGCCTGGAGTGGCTGAAGTGATTGGCAGAGAGCCCCCTCAACCCTTCTAGAAGCATTTGTAACCAAAAATAAAGAGCTTGTTAACCTAAGTAATTTTTACTCTGGGTCTGATGCAGTATCTGACTGTAAGTTAGGTTGGTATTCAAAGCCCCAGTGGCATCTCAGCAAAAGCTTTGCTGTGGGTTTTCCTGAGTCTTCCTCTCCCATTTCAATGAGCTCCACCATGTGTGCTCTAATCTAGCATGATCATCAGAACCAGTTGTAAATGAGAAGACAGGAATGCACGCTTCTCTGTCCTTTGAGCTGTGCTAGGTGATGTGACAGCAAGACTCCTCTACTGGAGACTGACACAGGGATTCTATCACTCTCTGAATCCTCATTCTGCTTTTCAGAAATGAACCGGCATCACTACGCCCTGTACGTGCACAACTGCCGCCTCGTCTTCCTCTTGCGCAAGGACTTCGACCAGGCTGATACCTTTCGCCCCGCAGAGTTCCACTGGAAGCTGGACCAGGTATGGCATTCCCCTCACACCTGCCCCCACTCACGCCTTTGCAGGGAGGGTCGGTTTGATCCAGAGGTGATGGCAGTGGGGAGGGGCCTCAGGTTTTAGCCACTTGCTGGTTTTTGGAAAAGTCAGCTCAGGGAAACAAGCAGTGCTTTAAAATCTTGACGGAAACTGCCCCCTTAAAGCCAGTGGGAGCGGGGAGGACCACATTTCCCTGCCGGGATACTGCGGGTCAGTGGACCTGTCCACGTGCATCTTGTCCATCTAATCCACACTGAGCGCATGGAAGCTGGCTCTCCTGATCCCCGGGCCCAGTCTGTGATCTTTGCTAACATGTCTTTATATCGAAAATGCTCTGCATCTCTCCTTTGGTGCTCTACTACCTACTCTGGGTGACAAGAGGTTGAGAACAGGGACCTGAGGACTTTGAAGTAAGCAGTGACACAGAGCACTGTGAGCAGCGCGTACTCTTTTTTGAAGTGGAAAAATTTGTGACTCACTCCAGAGCCTCATGGCTTTCGATCACAAGGGCCACTGCGTCATACTCGTCAATGACAAAGCAAATGTCTGGCTTGAGTCCAAAGCTTTGAAGGGTCTGTTTCCAAGCACGGTGCAGCATTGAGATGGTAGGGGTGGCACCCACCTGTGTGGGTGGCTGTGCCTCCAGGAAGTGTCTGTGCAGCAAGCCTAGAGTTGGCCTTCACTTAGATTTGAAAGGGGCCGGGGGCTAATTTTTAAAAAGGGTTTTAAATTATCGAGAGAGAGAGAGAGAGAGAGAGAGAGAGAGAGAGAGAATGGCAGCAGTCAGGAAAGGGGATTGAAGAGTCAATGCTGATTAATGAAGCAGATGAAATGATGCCCGTTCTGTGACCCTTCCTGTCTGGGGCCCCAGCATCTCGTTTCGTTTTTATCCTGAGCTACCTGGGGCCCTCAGTTTTCTTTTCTACCTCTAAAGTCCACTGTGTGTACTATCTGCCTCACCTTGCCGGGGGCTGATTGCTTCATAATCCTTTCTCTTCTCCCTCCTTGTCGCTGGTCTCTACCCTAGATTCTCTCCCTACGCCACACCTAAGTTCCAGCCCCCAGGGGCTGATCTCAGAGCGCTACGGGGAAACATTCTGGGAGGAACTAATTCCCATTGAGATGGGACTGATTGCTGCCCCATTTCATCCCCGCAGAAGTACACATATGCTGTTTAAAACAAAGATTCATCAACCCCAGGGGTCTCTCTATGGTGGAACTCCAGGCAACGTGACAAGATTAAGGATGCCGGGCTGATGCGAAAGACGTTTGGGGGAGCCCAGTGGCAACTGCCTACTCCACTGCCAGTAAATCTCATCCTGCTGGGTGCCAGGATTCTAAAATCTGGCATCTGGATTAGTATATGATCCTCTGAGTTAGGAGTTCTGGATCTTGGAGGAATTGTGAAACCTTGGCATTGTTTATTTTATTTCTCAGCAACCTCTCAGCTATGTCCTAACATGCCATATGGCTTTTATGGGATGTTTTAAAATGTATAACACAAATTTAAGTGAATTAAAATAAATTCCATATAGTGAGAGATTTTAAAATAAGAGCATTGCTATACTGGTGGAGATAATTATAGATACCCTGTGGCATTTTGTAAGATGGGATTGAGAAGCACTGATGCAACAAATGAAGTCATGGGGTTGGAAATTAAAAATAGGTAGAGAAGGAATTCTGGCTCTATAGATAAAGATATAGTGAATCTAGCATTTCTAAAATCTGTTCCCGAAGTGGTGAATTAAGGAAGGGCTGAGACTCACTGAACAGCTTCCAAACTATTCTGATCTCATTGACTACCATTTATTGATGCCTGCTCTGAGCCAGGCATGCTTTGTGTGAAAGACCATTCTCTCATCTCTGCCAGCCCTTCCCAGTGGGTAAAATGAGGCAGGAGACTGAGGTCCATGGCTTGCTCAGGGTCACACAGCAAACCATGGCTAGGATCTACCCTATTATGCCATGCTGCTTCTTTGATGAGCTTGCTAATTTACACTTTCAAATTTTAATTTTTTTAATTTAGAGGTCAGAGTTATCACTGAAATGTCCATAGTCTTGATGAAACCCTATAAAATTTTCAAATCTCCACTCTGCTCAAGCTCTGTCTTCTTCTTGTCTTATTTCTATTCAGGCTGCAGCAACAAAATACCACACGCTGAGTGGCTTAAACAATATAAATTTGCTTTCTCACGGTTAAGGAGGTTGGGAAATTGAAGATCAAGGTGCCCACTGATTCATTTCCTAGTGAGAGGTCCCTTCCTGGCGTGGGGAGGGCCTCTGTCTCACAGTTCCTCTCATGGCAGAGAGCGTGAGCTCTGGAATCCAGCCTTCTTATAAGGAACCAGCCCTATCGAATTAGTGCCTCAGCCTTGTGACCTCAATTAACCTTAATTACTTCCTAAAGATCCTATTTCCAAATATATTGGAATTAGGATTTCAAAATATGAATTTGGTGGGGGGAAGACACAATTTAGTCCATAGCATTCCTCTGCTAAAGAAATAAACGTTAAAAATTTGAAGACAGCCTATTGATAATCAAAGCCCCAGCTCACCTGGACAGTTGCGCTTCCTCTGAAGGGAACCCTAGTGAGTAGAGTGTAGGAAACCGCGACAACACCTATACTAGCAATCCAGTGCTATGTATAGACCAGCCCACAGATCCCTTTCTCCTCGCTCAGCTTCCTGCATAGACAGAACCTTACCAGAAGTGCCTTGGGTGTAAATCACTTGATGCCCAGAATGTGCATACGTGATAGAGTCTCCTCCCTGGGAAGCCATCCTGGATCACCCCCCTAGGGGACTTGCCACTCCCCTCTGCTCCCCAGACTCCACGCAGGACCCATCCCAGGACTTGCGGTACCACAATCACCCGTTCGTCTGCCCATCTGCTCACTTTGTGCTGAGCTCCAGGAGGGCAGGACGGGGTCTTGCTCATCTCCAGCTCTTCCATGTGTGTTATAGGCCTGAGCACATGACTGGTGCCCAGTAAATGTTTGTGTGATGGTGAATGGATGTTGAGATCAAAAAAAGGGAGAGCTGAAGTGGGGGAAGGGAGGAGGAGCAAGGGAGAGGAAAGGAGAGAGGAAAAAATCCAATCATTTAAAACCTCCTGGTGATTAACTGATCTTTTGATTCATTTGATTGAGCATTTAAAAATTCTTAAATGTTGCCATTTTTAACTCTCTGAATCTCAAGTGTTGTTCATCTTTGATTTTGATATCTTATTTCGAGATCTTACTAGATTTACCACCTTTTTGTTTACCATCTGTAACTTACAGAACTTTCTGGCTTTGGCCAGCAAGGACTCAGCCAGTCTAATGAATTGTGTGTATTTAAACTCCTGGCCCACCCTGGGAATTCCAGGAGCATAGTATCTGTGCTAATGCTGATGAGGGCTCGTTTATTTTTTTATCCAGCCCAGTTTATTCTGGGCACAAACTGTGTCCCAGGCTCTGTGCTGGTCAGCTGGGTCAGCAGCTAAAATAGGAGTCTCTGCTCTCTCGAGTTTCCATGATAACGAGTCAGACAAACACAGAAACAGACAGTTTACAATCTCATGCAATATGTATTGGGGCAGAAGTCAGGGGGCCAGCTCAGGGGAGTCTGTGAGAGCCCATCTGGGGGTACCTGACGTGGACCTGGGGATAAAAGCCTGGAAAAGCCCGTGGCGGGAGGAACACGTGGGTGGAACGTAGAGTGCTCCGCAGTGCGGCGCCAGGCAGCCAAGCTGGCAGAGCAGAGAGGAGGCCGTCGTCAGGGAATGTGAGCTCTGGGGGTGGAAGGGCATAGGCATGGGGCAGAAGGAAGAGGCTTTAGCAGTGACTAGGAGCCAAGTGTGGAGGAACAGGTGGAAATTAAATCCCATGGGGCTTCTTACAACACAGTATTGAGTTGGTTCTTTATCCCCAAAGGAATGGGCCACAGCTGAAGCATCTGTTACTCAATACAAGATTGACAGTTTTAAAGATAGGCAAATGTGAAGAATGCTAGTATGACAGCCATCAAATTTATCAAGTTTAAGCAAATATGGCTCAGGCCAGGTCATTCGATGGGGCTGGTGGCAGGGGCTGTGTTAGAGCCAGGGTCTCCCCGCTTCCTGCTGCCACAGCCAGGCTGGAAACCCAGCCCCAGACAGGTGTGTTAGAATAGCCAGCTCCTCGCAGCATTAAAACCAGTCAGGAGGTGCAGGATGGTTCCCACATAGCCCTTCAGGAGTGCTCAGGGAGCAAGGCAGTTTCCAGAGGCACTGGGGGCTTTTGTCAGCCCAGCCCTTCTGTCCCACACTTCAGCAGGCCTTGGCCAAGGTGATGGACAGCCAGGTAAATCCATTACCAGGCGGCTCCAGAGATGCCTCTGACAATCCAGTGCATCTCACTAAAGTGATCATAACGATGAGGTGAACATCATTTTAATGGGATTTTTACTTATGATCCGCTGATACAAATCCCTCGAGCCTGCAGTGAGTCATACACAAACCCAGACGAGAGCAGAGGAGACTGCCCAGCTGCCAACACACACAGGAAAGTTTACTAATTTGCTGCTCCTCCTGGCTTTAATATCATTTGGACATGGTTGACTCAGTGTCACGAATTCTAATGATCTTCCCTTTGGACCTGTCGTTGCTTGGAGGGGAATCTGCTGATGTTGTACTCTATGCTCCCCTTATGGGAAGGTACAGCTTGAGTGACAGCCTTAATCGACCAGCAAGAGCACAGATGCCCCCAGCTCATATGAGGAAAATAAGTGCATCTCTGATAAAGTGCAATGAGCAGAAGATATGAAAGTCAAGTTCATTCAGTTGGCCGATTGACCTCCCTGTGCCAGAACTTGTAATAGGCACTGGAGAGAGAGAGAGGAAGGGCAGAGCTCTACCCTGGAGAAGCTCAGGGCCCTGCCCCTTTATACCTGGTTTATGTACCCTGGGGATCATTCTCCTGCAAGAATCCCAAGCTCTAACAATTGTGCGTGGGAAGAAGCAGCAGGAATGAGTCAAGATATCTGGCTGGGTGAAGCCAGATACCTGACTGGGTGAATTAAAGATTTAGCTACAAAAAAAATTAAAATAAAGTAAAAAATAAAGATTAAGCCATCGCATAGCTCTAGACCATACAAGAATCCATGCCCGGTGCTGCACTTCTAATTGTTCAGAAGTTGGAAATCAGATTTCCATGTAAAATACACAAATTTTTAATATTTTCTCATTTCAAAAAAATATATCATCAGGCCAAAAAATATTCTCCAGTCCACTTTCA
The DNA here is from genome assembly GCF_000956105.1 of Propithecus coquereli. Classification (NCBI taxonomy): domain Eukaryota; kingdom Metazoa; phylum Chordata; class Mammalia; order Primates; family Indriidae; genus Propithecus; species Propithecus coquereli. The sequence continues at coordinate 16,650,238 of NW_012136080.1, forward strand.
CCCTCTAGTCACCACTTTGAGACTGCTGATTAAAAAACCTATTATTTTGACACAAGAAAACCACACAATAACATGTCTATTTGGGAAGTTTGGTTTTTCTTAAAAGAGATCCAATAGTCTTTTGTAAACCTGTCCCGTACTCCATGCCCCCGCCCTGCCCCCACAGAGAATGCTGGACTTCCTGTGTGGGCGAGCTTATCAGGTCCCCAGCAGCCCCCACCACACCGAGGGTCCACTGGTGTTGACAGGGGTATCCCTTTCTCTAGCACAAAGGAGAGAGCAAGCCACAGGCCCACATTCCCCAGAGCCAGGATTTGAGCACATTTGTCTTGGGCCACAGGCTTTGCCTGTCAAATCCATTCTACTTGCACAGAATTCTAAAGCTCCTGGAAGAAACTAAAAGTGAATAAATCCTTTATTCTTGGTGAGGAAAGAGTGCTAGAATGATGGAGAGTCAGTTTACTTACATCTGCTCATGTAGCCACACGTAGAGTCAAATAGGTTGGTTCAATCATTATTATAGCCAAGTGCCAAGGAGTTAATTGGAGAATGGTCAGTGCAGTTCAGACTGGTCATCCTAATGAGCAAAATAATTGGGCATTGTCAGCACTCTAATTCTGCTGTTAAAGACTAACTCTTGGATACGTTGGCCATGTTTCTTCCAATGCAGTAATACCACCCTGCTCAGCGTCCCTGCCTGTACCCTGCCTTCAGTAAGGCCTGCTTTCCTTTAAGAACAGATGTCCTAAACAGAGGGGGAAGAATGTCCAGAACCTCTTTTTTCTCTCATTCAGGCAGAATCTCAAATGAGTTTTTCCAGGATGCCATCTTACAGGGTTGTTCTGGGTAAATAACGTGTGCAGGGAGGGTCACGGATACCATGGCTCTCACTTGGATGTGCAAAGAAAAACTAAACTCTTTATTTCTCTGTAATATATATGTGGGCTCCCTGACAAACCCCCAGTCCTCCCGGAGTCCCTCTCTTTGCCTCTTTCTATCTCGAAGAGAGCTTCTAAACATTCGGGGAGAGGCGGCTTCCATGGCTACATGGTGTTGGCAGAGAAGGGCTCTCAGACCCACATGGGACACTCTAGGTCCTCTTGGGTCAGAACTGCGCGATGTCTGGATCATCTCCTTCTGGAAAGGTGGCCGCTGACATGCTTGGCCCATTCACTCTGCTTCCTTTGAGAGAGGCGCCGATGCGCTGGCACTCGGCACTGCAGCCCGTTACCTGAGCCATGCTCCTCCAGTTGGAAGCCCCTTTGCGCAGCCTTTCGTCATGCCCCAGGTCCCAGCTGCATGGCTGCCCTGATTACCTCCATGACATGCTGCCCCACCCGGGCACCTCGGGGTCTCCTGTTAGCCTCTGTGACAGACAGAATGATGACTCCCAAAGATGTCCACCTCCTAATTCCAGAAATCTGTGAATATGTTGACTTATATGGCAAAAAAAGCTGTTTGCATATGTGACTAAGTTAAGGATCTTGAGATAGAGAGGTTACTCTGTATTATTCTTTTTTTAATTTCAAAATATTGCAGGGGTACAAACATTTTGGTTACATGAATTGCTTTTGTACAGTTTGGGTCAAAGTCATAAGTGTGTCCATCACCCATACAGTGTGCATTGTACCTGTTAGGTGTGAATTTACCCATCCCCTCCCGGCCCCCGGCATGCTTGATTTCTGTTGAATTTTACTACCCTATGTGCACATGAGTGTTGATCTATAAGTTTCAATTTAGTAGTGAGTGCATATGGTTTTTGTTCTTCCGTTCTTGTGATGCTTCCTATGGGCCCAATGTGATGACAGGTGTCCTTGTAAGTGGGGAGGGAGGGGTTATGCTGGAGAAGGAGAGGTAAAGATGCAAGCGGAGGTCGGAGTGATGTAAGGCCACCAGCCAAGGAACGCGGCCCGCGTCTGGCAACCGGAGAAGGGAAGGAAACAGATCCTCCGGTACAGCCTCCAGAAGGGATGCGGCCCTGCTAACACTGCGACGTTAGTCCAGTGGAACTCAGTTCAGACTTCTGACCTGCAAAACTGCAAGATAATAAATCTGTGCTGTTTTAAGCCAGGAAGTTTGTGGGGATTGTTGCGGCAGCAATAGGAAACTAACACATCACTCATGAGCCTTGGGGAGCTGCCTCAGGCTCATAAATCAAGCCACTTCTCATCTCCCCACACCTTATTGAGGTGACCTTGGGCCAGGGCTTCTGAGCAGACAAGTGGACCCTCTGTAGGCCAGCGTGTGGTGCCTCTGCCACAGGTCTCTGGAGAGCCCTCCTCCCGGAGCGTGGGCCCTGGGAGGGCGGGAGAAAGAGGCTCTGCCTCCTGTCCCGTTCACTGCTTGCTCCTGGCTTGTCACCAGGCTGGCTTCGTCACAAGCCGTGGGACTAGGATTCCCAAGGGGCAGAGTTAGGCCTTTCCTTTTTCTCTAAGGCATGTTCTTCTTCTAGCCTAAGCTGCCTGGTCTCCTCACCTGCCATGAGATGTGGAAAAGGAGATTTTTGTTTTTAAAGAAAAAACTCTGAGTCCTCTGTGCTTGGTTCTGTAAATGCTAACCAAACAGAAAATTCTCTTTCTCTTGACAAAGCCTCACCTGAAAGCTTAAAGTTGACAAAGTTGATATGAGAATTAGATTTTCTAAACAATATACTCGACCTTTCCCTGAAGCACAGAAACCAGGCTCAGCCCGCCAGTCCCTCGTGCAGTGCACCGGCTGCACCACTGTGCCTTTCAGCTGTCTGCCCCAGGGCCTCCTCCTAGGCAGTGGGAGCCTGCTTGGCTCCAGTGAGCACCACCCACAAGTGTGGCAGTGTTATCGCCCTTGGGAGCACCCTTTGCCCCAAAGGGGTGCAAGAGCAGCCAGTCTCAGAGGTGAGGAGCAGTTCTGGGCAACACGCTGACTTTCTCAGGGGTCCCAGTGGAAAGAAGCCCCCACTGCATGCAGTGATGGCCTTAACAATGCCGCCTTGGATTGCCTGTTCCTCCTTCCCTGACTTATTCTCTACACTTCATCTTTCCTTCTCCCTAGAATCACTTCCCAAATGAACTGTCTACTCCAGCTCCCCCCTGCAGCACAGCTAAAACTTCAGATCTGTAACAGGCAGTTAACAAAGAGTGACTGCTATGATTATTGGCAAGAAAGAGACTTCTGCAGAGTTCCAGAGGCCAAACCATGACTAAAGAAGGAAGTCACCAAGAGACCAAAGTGAAATGAATAAAAGGAAAGGAGTTTAACAAAGTGCAGATCACTGTTGCCAAATGTTGGTGAAGCTTAGGTATTGTATACCTAACAATATTAAAATCTAGTAAGTAGATAATTCCATTTGTGACTTATTGTGGGAATACTCTCCGCAAACCCACTAAGAGTTTCCATAGCTTTATTTATCAGTGCATCCTGAGCCATTTGCTTGAAAAGGGGATTTCTCGGGGTTTTCTCAGATTTTCATTATTATTCAAAGGATTTTCTTTTCTTTTTCTTCTGAAGAGCCTGCACTAAAGGAAAATCCAAACTCTCAGTGAATGCAGAGCTGTGGGATGTCATTCTTTTCCCTGCTGCAATATCACTGACTTCTGCTTTCACATTCCAACTCGAACTCTGAGGCTACACAACTGTTAAATCTCAACAAATCAAAGATACTAATTATTCTATATCTTTCTCCCTTTGCCGGCAGACCTGGCTCCTCTCTGGTCTCTCTTCCCCTGACAAGCACCTGCTCAACAATTCCTTTTGCTCCTGTGAAATCATTATTTGTGTTTTAGCCTGTACATCTGCCCAGAGGCAACGAATGCATGTTTTCAGTAGATAATCCCTAAAGTATATTTAAAATTAGTGTTAAAAAGAAGGAAATAATGTCAACATTAAAAAGATTGTTATTTTACTGTTAAAAAGAAAGAAATAATGTTAACACAATTAAAATGCTTAGGAAATCAAATAACCTATTCAATAATAAATGAAGTTGCTCCAAACTTCATGAAGTGGTCCCAATGGAAGCAGCATGAACTCAGTCACTGCACTGGCTGTGCTGTGCTCCTGTCTTTCTAGTATTCTCCAGGCACTGGTGCTGGCAGGAGGGGAGCGAGATTCCTCCTTGTCATGGAAGCCAAATGTTTGCTTTCCTTATGTGAAAGATAGTTTTCTCTGCCACTTCCACACTATGGAAAGTGCATTGATTCACCTTGGTGAATATACAAGATGACAAGATTATGCCAATATTCCCAGTCTTTAGAACCTAAGTGTTTAGAACTGAGCATGGATGTCCATCCAGAAACAGATACGAAGTTCAGCTCATCAGGAATCATGTTTTAGAAATTGGCAAAATCGATTCTCACTATAAAATGGTCAATTCCAATGCTGATCTCCCTTCCTTAGGAGACATGATACAAAGGCACTAGCCACTGTGAAGTCCTTGCGCAGTGAGAAGGAGACTTGGAACCAGCATTACTTAAGTTCTTACTTTGTGCTGGATACTTTTTAAAAATTCTAACAAAAATCTTGCAGCTTAGGCATAGCACCCAGGTTGGGGATGAAGAACAAGAGACACAGCAGGATGCTTTTCTCATCTCTCTTCTGAGAAGTACAGGAACCTTGTAGATGACCTCAAAACATACACACTCCAAGAGGGTAAAAGGCGCCATTCTTGACATGGGGGAATTTACAACCTTAGTGAATATACAAGATGACAAGAATATGCCAATATCCCCAGTGTTTAGAACCTAAATGTTTAGAACTAGTCATGGATGTCCATCCAGAAACAGATACCAAGTTCAGCTCATCAGGAATCATGTGTTAGCATATTTAGAAACAAAGATCAGCTTGCTCCCGAGGCAAGGAGCTGAGAGGGCCGCTCATCCCATAAAACAGGAGAAGACAGTGGAGCTGACTTCTCAGGGAAGACCAGTCCTTTGAGGAAGTCTTGAAAAGCAATAACCCTGGGTCCAGCAGTGAGATTAATTTGCCCTACCATCCCTGGTTACTCCCAATCTCCTACGAGTCATTTGTTTCCATCCTTAATGTCTAAACATGCAAATATTGCTGCACTTACTGCTCGTTAGTTTAACTAAAGGAAGTGCCCTTTAATTATGCCTCTAAATAATGAACCTCCTCCATCACCTTGACAATCAGTGCATATTTAGAAAGAAGGAAGGCCTCATTATGAAGGAGCCACTGCATTCCTTGGTTACTTAGACGATGGTAGCTTTCTTTAGGCAACAGAAATGCAAGTCAAAAGACAAACCTTGTGATTATACTAATTCCTTGTGGCCTTAGGTGCAAGAATAGCAAAGTTAGCCACTAACATATTACATGTGAGAGGAAAGAAGGAAACTAGCATTTTTGGAGAGGCTATTGTGAGCCAATCCCTAAACTCTTGATTTACAAATGTTAGGTCTAAGCTATACAGTTCCTTCTGAACTTAAATCTTAATTCCATTCCATAAATACTAAAATTGAGGCTCCAAAAGATTAAGTAATTTGCCCAAGGTATTGGACCAAGTCCATCCTTCTCCAAAGCCCATGTTGTTTCCCATTATGTTCTTGTCTTGTTGAGAAGATTTACATAGCTGGGCAGAACTGGGTATCCACCAAGTCCTCACTATATTTCTTCCTTTGTTGATCTCAGCAGAAACTCACAGAAACAGTTTGCTGCCATACAATTCCCGATGGCACAGACATACTGGATGATGCTATCTGGGAACCTGCCTGCATGGCTCAGAAAAATAAAACGCAATGTGTCATAGGCAGGCGAGTCATTTCCGCTCTCTGAGTAGCCGATTACCTATTCATCTTTCAAGACCATACTCAAGGGTCTCATCCTTGATACGGACTCTCCTACAACTCCCTGTCCAGTAGAGAATTGACCTCACCTTCATGGTGGGAAGGGGGCAGAAAAGACTTTTATCACAGCATATTTTATACTCTATTACACATATTTGTTCACTGGATCATTTCCCCCACTACACTGGAGTTTCATATCTTATTCACGTCTTTCACCTTTAACACAGTGTCTAACACAAAATAAGTGTTCAATAAAAGCTTCTTAATTTTCATAAATTATCTAAATGGCATATTCTTATCTTCTTCACTCTGGCTCCCAAACTCTGCTCCCTAGACCTACAAGTGCCAGTTTGGCTAAGTAAGTACCATCTGAGGAACACTGAAAAGGAAAGCTGCCAGAAAAATACGAGACATCTTGAATAAGTGAATGTACCAACAACCTGTTGCATATTCATATATGGAATGCTACTCAGCAATAAGAAGGAACAAACTGTTGATTTACGCAACAACATGGATGAATCTCAAAAACATTATGCTAAGTGAAAGAACCTAGGCAACAAAGGCTACATATTATATGACTTAGTTTACATGAAATGTCAATAAAAGGCAATTTTTAGAGACAGAAAGCAGACCTGTGGTGCCTAGGGCATGGGTTGAAGTGGAAATCAACTGCAAATAGGCACAGGCATTTTTTGGGTAATGGAAATGTTCTGAAACTGGATTGTGATAATGGTTGCATAGCTCCATAAATTTACTAAAAACCATTGAATTGCACACTTACAATGGGTAAATTTTATGATGTGTAAATCATACCTCAATAAAGCTATTAAAAACAGGAATTGAAAAAAAAGAGAGAGAAGAGGAAAAGGAGGGAGGGAGGGACAAAGAGAGGGAGGGAGGGACAGCCACAGTATGTAAACTTGAGGTGTTAGAGGATGAAATTTCGCAATGCCAGAATTATTAGAATTTAAGAGGGTTAATACCAGAAATGCTGGAGATGCAGGAGGGGAGTCCCAAATCTAAACATAAACTTCCCCAAAATCCCTTAAATCCTTGACTGCCCCCTGGACTGTGTACACATAAGGGAAACTTTAGGAACCCAGTGAAAAGCAATTATCAGGAAAAATGAAAAAAACAAAGCAGGTATTTTAGCCACTGTGCACTGAAAAAACAACAAATTTTGGAATTCCTCCAAGTAAGAAAGGTTAAGTAAACATATAGACTTTTCCAGTGAAATGCAGAAGAGACATGCCTTAAGAGTAAAGACTATGTGCATTTCCATGGACTGAAAAATTAGCTTGGCATGGTGTGGTGCACCTGTAGTCCCAGCTACTCAGGAGGCTGAGGCAGGAGGATCACTTGAGCCCAGGAGTTTGAGGTTACTGTGAGCTATGATGATGCCACTGCACTCTAGCCAGGGTAACAGAGTGAGACTGTGTCTCAAAAAAAAAAAAAATCTATAGACTATCTACTAGGATTAAAGGACTGCCTCAGAACTAAAGGTAAGCCCAAAAAACATACCCTTGTAAAGTATAAAACTAAATCTCAACAAGTGCAAGGTGATTACCCAGTAATTTAACAAAAATCAACAATCTCAGAAAATGATAACAGAATCCAGACTTTCTACTAAGTGTCATGCATAATGTCTAGTGTACAATATAAAATATTGGATGTGAGGAAACAGGAAAATGTGACCTAAGGTCCCGAGTAAAATCATTCAAGAGAAATAGACCCTGAGATGACACAGATGTTGTAATTAGCAGAAGTAACTTTAAAACAACTATTTTAAATATGTTTTGCAACTTAAAAGTAAGGATTGTCATAATGAATGAACTACACGGAATCTCAGCAAAGAAATGGAAACTATACAGAAGTGTAAAATGTAGAGTGGAAAATACAATATCTAAGTTAAAGGATGGATTCAGAAAAGAAGAAAAAAGAAGAGAATGGAAAAGAGAGTGTCAAAAGAACCAAAGGACAAGAGAACGTGAATGAGGCATTAAATAATTAATTGAACAAGTGACAGTGGAAAATTTTCCAAATTTGGTGCAAAATATCATCTTAAAAATTGAATAAAATCAGTGAGCTCCAACCTGAATAAATACAAAGAGAACAATGCCAAATTACATTTTCCTCAACCTGCTGAATACCAAAAATAAGGAGAAAATCTTATTAATAAAAGCACCCAGAGAAAAAGACACATTGTATATGGGAGGAGACTAATATGAATGAAATCAAAAGACAATGTAATGACAAAGGAACTCCTTCAAGTAGAAAGGAAATATCAAAATGAAAAACAGATCCACAGGAAGGTAAGAAGAGCACTGGAAATGGTAAGTATACAGGTTAACATAAAAGACTGTCCTTCCTTAATTTCTCTAAATGACCATGACTGTTAAATGCAATGATTATAAGAGTGTATGTTGGGGCATATCACGTATGTGGATGTAAAAGAACAATAGAACAAATAGAACAAAGGATAGAGGTGCTTTACACTGATGCAAGGTTCTTAAATTTTATGTCAAGTGTGACAATGTTCACTTTAAAAATAGTGTGATAAGATAAAGATGCGTATTAAGAAAGGCCTGCTTGAGGTTAGAGACTACCAGGTTAAAAGAGTACTCAGGCAAAATAATCATGCTCAGGATGTTGTAAGTTTCTTGAAGCAGAGGGACAAAGGGCAACAGTGGTGACATTGGCAAAGAACTGCTTCTGATGCACGAGCCGCAGCTAGGAAGGGAGAAATTGGACCTGGAATTTCTAGACAACACTGAAACAAAGAGCTCTAGAGGTGGCATGATTGATGAAGAAGAACGCAATCGCAACTTCAAACCAGGAATTGGAAGCTGGACAAGTGATCTAAGAATTTAGGGTTGCTTAGTTGCTTAAAACAGGATTCTAGAGAGCCTAGAGAGAAAATTCTGAGGTTTGGATATAGAAAAGTAAGCAAGAGCACCAATGGATGTAAGTTTAAGGGATTTAAAGAGTGACCTAGGCGTGTTGCTTCAGGAATGCGCACAACGACGTCAACCTTGTCTCAGCGCGGACCCCTGCTAAGGCCCCAAGAGGGCTAGAGGACTACCTGGGATGGAGTAGGTATCCTTTATTCCTTTTATAATCAGAAGGATTACTCCCTGTTCAAATTGTTTATGTTAGTCATGGAAGTGAATAGAGCGAAGAGATCTGCAAAAGTAATAGTTTTAGCCACAAATTAGAAGTTTGAAGGGGAAATTATAAGTAGTATTCATGAATTGAGTAGGGTATCCACAAACATCTCAGAAATTGTCACTCATTTGCTCCAAGAGTCTTCCATGTTTCTTTGGAAATTACTTTGGATCCTCATATCTTACCTCGAGGTCTTTTGGCCATTTTGCCATCAAGAACCAAACTAGCTTCTGAGAACAGCCCAGCAGAAGCTCTCAGTCAATTTCCTTAGTCTTCTGAGCGAATTAAAGGCACAACCGTAGTTTGGCCTTCTCTCCTCTCTCCCATTGGGGATTAGATGGCATTCATTCCAATAATGTCGTCTCCAGTGTCCAAAGATGAAGACAGAGAACAGTGCTAGAATGATTCCTCTGTCTGACCCCAGGAATCCACATGCCTGTCTTCTCTTCAGCAGGTAGTGACTTCCCACGTGTGCATGGGAAAGAGAGAGCTCTCCCTCTCCCAGTAGGAAAGTCTAACATCTGCCTCCTGACGTTACATGAAAAGGTAGATACTGAGTACCCCTTGTCCTGCCATTTAGGCTGCCCTGGAAACTGAGAGCTTGGTATTATCCTTATAACGTGGTCTTCTCCCATTATAAGGGCCACATACATTTCCATCAAACACAACCTTATCAAAAGGTTTCATTATAGTCACAAATACAGGGGACAACAAGGCTGTAAGTATTTAGACAGAAGGCAAAGAAAGATGCATACCTATTATCTAAAGTCACATAAAAGGCGAGCTCATAATTGGGTTATAAATGTGAATTGAGACTTGAATTACTTGAAGAATTATCTGCTGTCATCCATTTATTTTTCCGTGTGTAAACATATGAAAAAAATGAGCTTTATGAGCTGAGAGCAAAAATATACCTTCAGGTTTATTCCAGAATAGTGAAAATATGCCTCTGCCACATCTAGCAAAAATATGTCACATGGGGACCAAAAGAAGAAGAAGAAAAGCATTCTTTAGTGGGGCCGAGTACAGAGGAAGGCTGTGTCTACACTCTGCCCTGTGAAGTGACACAGCCAGTCACTTACTCACTCACCAACGAACTTTGGTCAAGATCAAATTTTAAAGTGAACAAACTTATATTTCAGGGACAAATATTCATTAAGGAGCAGTGAAAGGCATGCAACTTTGGAATCTCTGAGACCTGAGTTTACAGCTCAGCTCTGTCCCTTATTATCTGTGTGATCTTGGGTGAGGGGCTTCATCTCTCTGAGACTTGGTATCCTCATCTGTAAAATGGGGGTAATTATAAACACCTCAGAGGCGGTTATGAGGATTTAATGGCATAATGAATGTAAAGCAGGGTTAATGAGGTAGTGACAGCAGAACATTTAACCCATTTGGAGGTGTGTTGTTGGGCCAGCATAGTCACACACACACATGGATGGATGGATGGATAGATATTAATACATAGATAGATAGAAAGAAACTGTGCTTGGAACACTGACTGCTGGATTCATTTAACACATGCTTTTTTATGAGCAGCTACTCCATACCAGGCACTGATTTGGTGGGAACAGGGCATAGAGTGGCAAACAGAATTATGACAGATACCAGGTACCTACTTTCATTATTCACACTGTAGTCTTTTTGTTTTTTGAGACAGAGTCTCACTGTGTTGCCCGGGCTAGAGTGCCGTGGCATTAGCCTAGCTCACAGCAACCT